>NC_140617.1:15798741-15833741 GCF_057381915.1 Diplotaxodon limnothrissa | reverse complement strand
TGGTTGCTCAGAAGTTGAGGGTCTTGTATCCTCAACCTCTCGGTGATCAGTTGAACAGTGCAGCTACCTGCAATTGTTCTCTCACAAAAATAAAATTCAATTCAGTAATTGGACCATAAACGTTTCCTAGTTTCATGAAGGTTGCCATCCTATTATTATTGTAGCGTGACTGAGCAAACAAGTTGGTCTTTGCCTGCTGCTGGTTAAAAAAAATAAAAATTAAAAAAGAAGTAAAAATTGGCAGAGGTTCAGTGCATCTACAAAAAACAGCAAGTTGTGGAACTGTTTCAAAAATAATATTCATCAATGTATAATGTGAAGACTTTGAAATATCTCATCATCTGCAGTATAAAATATCATCAAAAAATTCTGAGAATCTCGAGAAATGCTGTAATTCAGTATTGGATGCCTATGATATTCGAGCCTATCACCCAGAAAAGTAAAAAACTGTCAGACCAGAATGGGATAACGATCGTCGCTCAAAAGTCCTGATCTCCCGAGTTCCCAGATGTTTACACACTGAAGTAGAAAAGGCGATGCGACATAGCTGTCACAACTTTTGTGTGCTGCTGCCATCAAATTGAAAATGAGCGAAAATGTTCTTAAAAGTGTATTTTTCCCCCCTATGTTCTGTTGTGAATAAAATATGGGTTATAGAGCTCAAGCTTAAAGCATCAAGTATGCAAAAAAGTTTTGTAATTTTGAATAACTGTGAAAAAATTTGCATTAAACTGTCAACTTTCACTGGATGGAAGGCTGTAGTTGCAATTGCACATCTTTCACTACCAGGAAGGTGACCAAAGCTTCCACTTCCTACGATTCTTTCTCTGTTTGTTTATAAGATTCCACCTCTTCCTGTGGACCTCATATCATAGTTCACTGACTGTGTGGACTAACTGTGAAGCCAGTCCACAGCTACTCAGTCAGTCATAAACACAGCAACAGCATGCTACACCAGAGGACCTTCAGAAAGACCACCATCCACTGCACCCCACGGTGAGATCACTGCTCTGTTTCTCCTTTCGGTCCAGACCAGATCATACGCATTTCCTTTTTGTTTGTTTTTTTTAAAAACTCTTTTCACTCTTTTTAGCTTTATGTTTATATGACACAAATAAAATACATGTTTTACTGTCAGATTATGAGAATCTGACTAACACATGTACTGGAAAAAACTTTTCTATAGAACCTAAACATCCACATCCACATTTAGATGTCTCTCATTCCACACATTTGTTTTTTAATAATAGAATTTCAACAATAATCTTTAATGTTCTTGGAAAATAATTATATTACAACAATAATAATACTAGTAATAGTATTTTTTCTCAACATGGATTAGTTATAGCCATGTAGAGATGGATGGATGGGATGAGAGTCTGTTTAATGTTAAGAGGCTCAGTTGTAATAACACCATCACATAATCATGAATAGGTAGTACCTGACCATGAGTACTGTCTTTAAAGACTCTGAACCTTTTATTCTTGGACTCTCTTAGAGTAGCTTTGCACTATTCACAGTTCAAAATAATGCTTATTTTTCTTCTTCTGTGTTGATAGCCAGTGCTGTGTATCTGAGATCACCATATCAAGCACACCCCCACTCAATGACATCAAACACAGTCAAGAATAGAAAAAAAAAAACTACCTGAAAATTGTAAAGTGTAAATTTAGAGCCATTTGATTACTGAGCTTCCTGCTCTGAGCAAATAACTGTGCATCTCCTGACTTTATTATCTGAAATATTGGCCCTGTTTAATGTGACTTTGATGTATTACACATATTTAATGTATTCCTTTACTTAATTACTCACCAAGAAAGTAATTTTGTGACTTTGTGTTACTACTCATTACATTACTTTTGTGTTACTCTCTAACCAACTCTCTGGCTTGACATGCATTGTGACACATACTAACACCAGTCCCTATCCTAAAGAGCCCATACATACAATATTTCTTTTGTGTTGAAGCTTTAGCACAAAGAAAAATTGAAAACCAGCCCGAAGACACTTCAAAACAATCACCACTGTGTTCTACTGTAGAAACCAGTGCTGGGAGAGAGGGAGGGCAGACTGCCTGCTCATCACTGCCTGCTGAAGATCAGGCTTTGGCTGCTGGGCTGGAATTGGTATCCACTCAGCTTTAACATCACTCTGGGCTTTTCAATAGCTTTGTGTTAACATGCGGTCTGCGCAGATATTTTCGAAAGCCAGTGATGTGTTTGTTTTTGTATGTCCGGAAAACAGCGGCCTGTGTGCAAATATCTGAAGCTGTTTGTAACAAGAGTACAAATATAATCGGAATTGTATTCTGATTACTGAATTTAGTATAATAATGAGTTGCACTGCTGTCTTAACAAAAACGTAATCTATTACTTTGTAGTGCATTACACCCAACACTGGTCCCCTTTAATTTAACTGTCTTGATTTAGAACCAAATAACTAATCATCAAGGCCTAAACAGCTTAGGGCGCCCAGCAGCACAGATAGCCCAGATTGCCCCGGACTCATTGATCAGCATCTAGCAGCTGACAGATGTTTCAGGAAACATCTAGAATAATTGCTCCTATAAAGATTAACATGGCAGACTCTCTAAGAGATATTTTCCCCATCACCTTAGTTGTTCTTTTTTCACCTCTTAGTTTGTTTCCTGTCACTCACTCTTGTTTCCCTTTGCACCAAACACCCTCTCTCTCCTAAATCCCACAATCATCATCACACACTAATTATTAGTGGGAGCAGTGAGGGGCAGTGTGGCTCCTCTGGCTGTTGTTCAGTCTGCAGTATGGGAGGCATGCTGAAGGCTGCCAGAGCTGCTCCATGCCTCATAGACATGGACCGCCTGTTGGCTCAGTCTAGAGGACTCTTATTTGATGAAGCCTTGGATATTAAATGCAAAATGTTCACCTAGCCAGGAAACTTTTTGACTGCAGCTGCGTTTGAAGGTAAGTTCAGACAATTTATGAAACTGAGACAAGGTGAACAACTGTTTGTGAAGCTATTGAGTCCTCTGGTGATATATTTGTGGATTAGGAAGGTGTTTGATTACACTGCTAAAGGTTTCAGAGGGGGTTGGGATTATTGAATATGACAGAGATGCAATCTTGGCATCAGAGCAGTTTCCACACTAAGTGAAGTACCTCTGTCTCAGCTGTGTAAAAACTGCCTTTGTCAATCACTGATAAGAAAACAAAGAGATGCTATTCCTTTTATGACGGCTGTAAAGTCTGATGTGAAGCTTGATCATTTGAGTCGATGTTTGTGTATCAGCCCGGCTGAGGAACAATGTTTAAATTAAACACTGAAAAAAAATACATAAAGGCTTTCTATAGCAGGGTGTTAAGGTGTGTTTTCTGATTGGTTCAGCTAGATTATCATCACAAGTTAATGCAACCTCTATGATAGTCAAGCAGAAATGTACTTGCCTGCAATAAAATGCTAACACGGGGCTACAAACAAATCACACGCTTGCACGACTTCAGCATTGGCACCACTAAGCTTGTGTGTTTGGTACAATGCTGCTGATTGTCCTTGACAGCTCCTGTAGTCTCATTTTTCCACTCAAACACCGTCAAAAGTCACCAACTGGGTAATTAAAGGTAAAGTAATGTAAAGTGTCAAATGCAAATTAATTTTCTCTATTGTAGGACTCATTCTAGTGGCCTTCTATTATGGTGAAAATATGACATATTAACCAGGAGCTAGAGATGAGAAAAGACTTCTGATTTAAAGGTTGCTCTATATTTTAAATTAGTTATAGTGGCTGTATTAATGATTTATATTAATGATCAAATGACTCTGTTCAGTATGAAAGAGGTCACCCACAGTGACAAACCCACAGAGAATAATATTATTATTATTAATTTTCTATTCTCAGCTCTGTGGAGCTTTTTGAATCTTTCAGCAAGTCAATTGTGAATGTTTTGGGACTTTTTTTTAACCAAACCTACATTTTTCTGTCTATATATGAAGACAACACGGATTAATACAAATGTTAGCATGCAAATAAGACATTTGTAGCTGTTGGTGGTCATGGCGACTATAAAGCCTGCTCATACAAACTACAAATTGTACAAACGGTTGTTATATTTCTAAAAAAAAGAAGTTGTTTTTTCTTTCATAATTCAAGTTTGAGTCTGTTTGTTTGTTTTCTCCTTCTCCCTTTGTTCACCATTACTTCAAATGTGATAAGACTTCATGTCCTCATAGCTCCTGTCCACACGAGAACATAAATTTTGCTGCCTTCAGTGTCACATTTTTAAGAATTGAATATACGCATGAGGAAACAAATAAAAATAAAAATATAAATATAAATTTGATATAGTCTCAAAATGTTTTCTCCATATTTGGACTGAATGATGCCACCACAGAGCTACTGTAAAGTGTAGCTGTTAATTTAATTACAGCAGCAAAATGACTTTCCACCAGTCTGGATCATTCCATTAATGTTACCTCGCCGTGAGGAGCCGCGGAGTCTGGTTCTCAGCCATTAACACCAGCTGTCTGCACTGCTCTATTAGCAGTCATTGTAACAGTCACAACAAAATATGTGCCAGATGAAGCATCTTTAATCCAGTCTACAGTAAATCACACTGCTTTACCATCTCTTTCACTTTTTCACCTACAGGATGAGAAAAACAGTGAATGTTCATATTATCATGTGGTTTATTGTTTGTTTATATTCTCCTGAGAACCAGCCCATTCATTTATGTCCTCTGTAATAAACATTTGTTTTTGGTCTATATCTTTTGACTTATTTGAGCTATCCTAATAAGTCCTGATGGACTAAATAGAGGACATCCTGGTCTTTCCATTGATATCTCATGTGTTTGGGTGGCCTCTTTTAGCTCCACAGAGAAAGGAAATTGCAAATAACATTCAATGGGAAGATTCATTTTTCCTCGATTATCAGGATATGAAGAAGTTATGAACTTGCAATTTTATCTTACAAATCTCACCGGACTATTATTACCTAGAATCATCAGATCTACTAATTTATAATAATTGCTCGGATGACCTGTGAATGTCATCCCACATGTGTTTACTGTTTATAAAGACCACATATTACCTCCCTTATTATACCAAAAACAGGAGATCATGCAATGGCTATTAGTCCCAAATGACAAATAGTGACCTGGTGATTTGAGGTTGTTTTTTGTTTTCTCTGCTCACGTTTTCTGCCTCTCTCCAACTCAAGGTTTAGAGAGGCTGCGTTTCTTTATAAAAACCGTGACTCACATCTCTACACACCACAGGGACCCATTCAAACAAATGGAAAGCTCCATTTCCATTATAAGAGTAAAATCTTAAAGCATGATGAGACGGATGAGATGGATGGCAGCATGCATTAAGGAACATCTTAATGTCTTTCAAGTGACTCAACAGTTATTATCTGGCAGCCTATTAGTAACATGAGATGTCTAGTTGAGTGTACCAGACACTTTCAAAATTTTAAATTCAGAGAGATTTTTCAGTAAATTGGATTAAAATGTGCATAGCATGAAACACAGATATGGGTCGGGAATGGAGGTTTCTTTTTCTCAGGAATGGTCTCTGATGCCTTGCAAATAGGGCGTTATGCAAAACCAAATTGAGCTATGGACTTCAGTATCCACCATTGAAGTCAACCAATATTGTCCATTTCACCTAGTTCTTGATTTAAAGGAAAATTCAATGAAAGCTACATATGTTTGAAGCATGTTTTCTGTTTGCTTGTCAGCCAGTTATGTAATAGCCAACCGCTGATTTCTAATACGTACCTTGCTGTAATCTTGTTTGCGCTACATTGCTTTGCTTCCCTCCCTGAGCCTGGTCCTGTCTCTTCCTGTTAAATGGGAGTTCTTCCTTCCCACTGTCACACGTCTTTGTCAGGGCTTCACAGCTGGTTAATTTCTTCTTGTTTTATTATATTTTAAGGCTAAATAAACAACTGTTACATGGATAAAATTTTAGTGGTTGGCTACTGCATTTGTGCCTTCAAGTAAACAACATACACTTGCTTAACCAATCACATTGCACCTCCATTTTTAAAGTCAAGGGGAAAAGACCCTGTAAACAGAGTTCTAAGAACTACAATGATCCTCAGTTCCTGCAATTATGAAACAAGCAAGGGAGCACTACTTCGAGCAGTTACTATAAAAGTGAAACATTTGAAATTCAATGTACCCTTTGACGTAAGCCTTATTGCTAAAGCACATGCCACATAACTGTAATGCCCCTGGTCTACTTCCAAATAGGAAGATGAATGCCACCATAGCTTCTCTTGCCTCATGTTTCAAATCTGCCTTCTAACTGATGAGGGTCAGTTAAAGGGAAAAAAAGACAAATAGATAATGTTCAAAAAGATATGCATCAATGCAGAATGATTTCAACCTAGGTGAAAACAATCCTGTCACAATAACCATTTAGCATAAATGACCTTGCCATAAACAATTAGTTGCTTTTGGGGACAACGTGGCCATCCACCTGGGCTTAACATCACAAGCACATCTTTACTGTTTATTCCTCTTTTATTAGTTCTTTCAGTCACAGTACGTATTTTACAAGCTATAGAGTGCAGAATTTCAATTCTAAACAAAGCTGAACAGCTGTGTTATGCTTTCACGGTCTGCTCAGCAGCCACTCAGAAAAAGGACAACTGCAGATTACACACACTGAACAGATGCCATCCGAATAACCTTCCAGAAACAGACCCATGACATCACTGCTGAGACACACCCTCAGTGGCAACATAAATCTGTTTTCATGGTCACTCTGTGGTGACAGAAAGCGAGTGCACATTACAGAAACCATTAAATTTAAGAGTGAAGAAGTGATTTAGGGGTTTTGTGTGTGTGTGTGTGTGTGTACGTGTAGGCATGCCTCTGTGTCTAACCCTGTCACAGAGAATGGCAGCACCTGTGGTATCGCTACACCACCTGACGCTCCTGCCTTCCAGGAACACTGAGAGGTTTAAGTTGTCAAAGAGAGACAAGTGCTTAGGTTATGACCTGCTTGAGATGACGCCAGCACGTGTGTGTGTGTGCATCATGTACATGAGGACAGTAATATGTAGGCACCAAGTCCGAGCACGTGTTCATGGCAGTATTTTTGACCACATAAGACTACATTCCTCTGGTGGACATGCTGGCCATGACCTTTTTAACAGACATAGTGGAAAAATAACAATGAGTTTCTGCTTTTTATAATATACAGATTTTTAGGATTACCTAAAACCAACTGCCATCAGATTAAATTCACAATGCACATGATACTAATACATGACCCATGGATACAGTGCAATAGCTGAGAACACCTCAGCCATAGTTTTTATTTTGCAAATATTGCTTTTAGTCTAGTTCTATACATGTGTAATAACATCTTAATCTATTGATTTATTTTATTTTATTTTATTTGGCTGCACTTTATTTTAAAAAAAAAAAACTATCCCGTTTTATTGTGATGTTCTTGTTTGTCTTTGTGCACAGAATTTTATTCAGCCATGCATCTGTAAAGAAATCTGAATATGATCCTGACTCAACCTCATGGAAAACAGCTCTGGCATTCAACAGTTTTGGTGCTGTTTCCATAATTTAATACTTGTCGTGCTTTAAATATTTGGTAAAATAATGTGATAAATACTAAAAATATATACAAAGCTATACATGGACATACATATACAAAGCTGTTGTTTCAAATATCTGTCACTTAAAGGTCAAACTCAGAGCATGTCACATGCTCACACTCTGTGTGGTGCCAGACATTAGATGAGGGCAGTATAGAAAAAACAGCATTAAGAAAATTATGAAAGAAATCAGTCAGTTACAATACTGTATAAGATTGAAAAAAAGCACTAGAATAATTGAATCAAAAATAACATAATAAAAACTCTAAAAACAAATACGATGCAGTAAGTTTTATAATTTAAGCATTTCATTTCCAGTTTGGTCGTCAGTGGTTTCTATAGTCTAGTATTGCTTGCAGCATAATTTCTCCAGGTTTCTATTCTTACAAAGTTCTATTCATTGTTTTCGTATTTTAATTTTTTTTTTATAATATTAACATAAATTTTCCTACTCTCCGAAGCACCTTGGGCTGGAATACAGACTGCATAAAAAACATTGA
Organism: Diplotaxodon limnothrissa; assembly: GCF_057381915.1. Lineage (NCBI taxonomy): Eukaryota > Metazoa > Chordata > Actinopteri > Cichliformes > Cichlidae > Diplotaxodon > Diplotaxodon limnothrissa. The sequence continues at coordinate 15,825,641 of NC_140617.1, read as the reverse complement.
CAGAGCCACCATGACAGCGCCCACTAGTCTGTGAAGCGCTTGTGTGAAGCCTCAAGCTGAGCATAGTGTCATCAGCATGTTCCAAAGCCAGGAAAGATGAGTGAGACGTATATTTGACTAAGAAATAGAAGATGCTCCACACTCCCAAGGTATCAACCATAATTCAATTAAATTCAGTTCATTTTTATTTTATTTATATAACGCCAAATCACAACAACAGTTGCCTCAAGGCGCTTTATATATTGTAAGTTAGATCCTACAATAATACATACAGAGAACAACCCAACAATCATATGACCCCCTATGAGCAAGCACTTTGGGGACAGTGGGAAGGAAAAACTTCCTTTTAACAGGAAGAAACCTCCGGCAGGACCAGGCTCAGGGAGGGGTTGAGGGTTGAGAGAAGGAAGACGGGATAGAAGACATGCTGCAGAAGACAGACGGAGATTAATAACAAGTACGATTCAGTGCAGAGAGGTCTATTAACACATAGTAAGTGAGAAAAGTGACTGAAGAAGAAATACTCAATGCATTGTGGGAATTATTTACCAGAATTACAGAGCATTTGGAGACGGATGTTAATCTTGCTGTAGATTTTTATACAGTTAGACAACTCTTTGTAACCTACAGCTGGTCATTAGAAAGAATACAAGTTAAAGCCAATTCCACAATGTCTTTGTTTCAGAGGAGCCATAATATACTAAGAATGAGAACTAATTGTAAAATTGTTTCTAGTTAAACCCAGTGGCCTTGTGCTTTCATTTCTGAAAGCTGCACTAACCTTTCCATTAGAACAAAAATATATCTAAAATGTTGATAGGCCTAGCAGCACTCAACACAGCAGAGCAAAAGAAAGCTCAACAACATGGCCAGTTAAATGGGATATTGATGTTTCAGGATTGCCATAAAACAGGCACAAAGACAGGATAAACTATACGCAACACCAAGACCAAACCAATTTGCTATAATATGCAGCCAAAAAGTGTGACTGAAAAATAAAATTCAAACTGTTTCCTAACAATTTCAATTGTTATCCATTCTGCATTCCCCAGTTGCCACTAAAGCTTCAGGTTCCGCATCATAAATCAGGTCCATCAGGGCAAAGTCAGTCAGTGTTCTGTCAGTCATACTCCTGAGATATGTAGCTAAGCATCATAAAGTGCTGACAGAGTCCTAAGCACTAGCAGTAGATGGTATTAATGGCAGCCATCATGGTTTATGCTCCACATCATGATTCTTGCAGTACAGCGTTTGCAGATTTTCAGCAGGATCTTCACTGCTTAGAATGATTCGCTCTCTGTTTTTGAAAACCTAAAAAAAAAAAAAAAACTGCTTTAATGTGCTCATTTCAAAATCCAACATGACCAAAGTGGCACCAGAAGCCATGACTTAGAGACTTGACAGTGCCCCTCCCTTCCATGCAGCACGGACACCTCCCACAACCACCCTAAAACATGCAGATGAGGATGATGTAAGCTCAGTGACTGAGATTTGACCAATCAGACAGAGCAGCAGTCAAAAACAGAGCCACAAGGCTTCGTTCGCCCCAGACACAGAGAAGGGGGGGTCTGTGCTGTTTTTTATTTTTAGAACAATCGATCAGAAAACTACATTAATGACAATTTGAAAACAGCAACAGGAGCTTTATGTACGAGAAAATTATTTCATTGTCTCTGACACCGGTAACTGTATTCTTCTTGTTGGGTTTTACTGAGAAATTAAAGCACTGCTGAGGCTTCCTGAAAGGCATCAGTCATAGCATTAGATCTAGTCTTTAGATAAAGAGCTAAATTATCCAATGGGTGAAGGTGTTGTGAAGCATAAGGTGACATGGTAGGGGACAACTGCTCCGACAGTCTGACCATTGACTTTTATCCAACACCGCCGTCAGAAATCAGGTGAGCTCTGTTTCATCATCACTGCTCAGGTGGGAGCCATAAAATCTTAGCAATGCATCCTCTTCTCTAGATTTAGCATTTTCATTTAAACCACCATCAGTATGGAACTATTTGTTACAATATAGCATATTTGTCTGTGTTAGTCCTGGGATACTGAACTCAAGTAAAAGTATTGTTACTTTATTTGCATTTTCAAGCAAAAGCTGAATTTAAAATAGACAAATATTTACACATTAAATGTCAGCCAGTTATTTTATATCTGATGGCTCTCATCTTCTCTGCCACAGACAGAGACATATACGTTACCACCTCATACCACAATACGTGAATTTATGTGTTATTAATTATTAAGCCCTTTTTATATTATATTTACACTTTCTTCGAAGAAGTTCTTAAATTTTATATTAATTTCACTTCTTCTATATAAGTTTTACCTGATTAAGCTATTTTGCCTTGTTATAGTGTATTTATTTTATTAAGCGTTTACTGTTTTAAAGCTCTGTTAAGAGCTGTGTTTAATGCTGTGAAACAGCAACATAAAGGAAGTATATCTTACCTTAAAACTATAAGAAGAAGGATAATTACATAGTAATAAAATAAAAGAATACCATTTATAAATACTGTCATAGAAATATATTTATTCATGGTAAGTGATTTTTATTTTTTATTATTTCTTTTTCATCTTCTTTTTTCCCCACTGCTGATACTGTTAATATAATATAATAATATTGGGACTTTACTTACATAGTAAGTTATTTATTTGCTCAGGTTAGGTGAACAAAGCAGGAAAACATACTAAATGTGCAGAACTGAATATGTTTGTACCTTTTTATATTAATTATAACAAAAAAGTAATTATTTCCTTATTAATAGAATGAGATGAATTGATACATTTTGCATTTACAAAGTCATTCTTTGAAAAAGATGCAGTCTTATGTAATATTGTGGTATTGCTTGCCTCAAAATAGTCCATGCCCATTTCAAGCAAATACCCATTTAAACAGAGCCATGAGCAGAGCCTTGAGCTCTAACAGAGACTCTGTACTTGAGCATGTTCAGCAATACTACTGTAGTATAATGAAACACCAGCCTTACTCACAGGTCTTGAAAGAGTGATACTATTAGCACAAGTTTTTCCTTCCTTCCTGAGAGATTTACAGATTCACAGTCACTTGAAGATGACTCTTGCCCAGCACCGAGCCAGGCACTTGTGTGATATCTCTATGTCAGAAATTGTTTTCATGAGTGTTCAGCTGATCCAATGTGCTGCAGCAAGAGTACTAACAGAGACTAGAAAGACAGATCATATTTCTTCCATATTAACGTCTCTTTATTGGCTCCTGTTAAATAATGAATTCGGTCTATAATACTTCTCTTCACATACAAAGTCCTGAATGATCAGTCCCTCCCTTATTTAAAGATACCACTAATAGTACCAATTTATCTTAATAGAGCACTTTGCTCTCAGAGTGCAGACTTGTTGTTCCTAGGCTTCTTGTCTTATCACTACTCATGTGTTAATAAGCCACCATTGCACATCATTGCTTTTTGTCTACTCTCTTTTGTAGTTGTTCTGTTTGTTCTTTGCGGCCCAAATCCACCTTGTTTGGCCTGGAGCTTTTAATCATGAAGCCATGTTGACTTACAGTCCTTTGTGTTTTGTCTGGAATAATACCTCCGTCTTCAGGTTGGAAACCTCTGATTTAGGCCGTGGTTTACATTTCAGTCATAAAACGGGATTCTTTGCTTCCAGTGTTGACATTTCCCACCACTGATCGTCTTATCGTCAGAGTAGACTTCAGTGAAGGTAAAGTGTCGCTAAGCTGCCACTAAGAGCCCCACAGTGCTGTGCTAAAAAGCTGGTCTGAAACTGTTCACCTCAACCAACAGTACAACACACACCTACAAGATAAGTAAATATTGAGACTCAGGCACCCATGGTTTATCAGCCATTGCCCGATTTTTTAACAGACTGTGTGCAATGTAATGAAGCATGCTTTAGTCAATATTAAGCGCTGTCATGTTGACCACTTCTGTTTAAGTAGACAGGTGCAAACAGCAGATTTGCTTCTCTGCTTGTTCTCGTCTCTGAAACAATTTTTGTATATAAATTGAAAAACACAAGATGAACATGAACCTCTTTAGCTTTATTTTTTTTCTGCTTCTGCCCTAAGAGCTCACAGAAAACTTAAAAAATGTTATAGTGCTCTATCAGGTTGTTTTTGAATCTTTTTGTGGATTGCATCCTGTTTTTCTGTAGCTAAGGCTTACCATCTGACATGTATTATGATTTAGGACCCAAATGCAGGCTGGGCTAACAAAAGGTGAGCCTTTTATTCACACTGAATCCAGAGTCCAAACCAAGACCAAAGGCTAAGTCCAAAATGGCAACAAACAGAAATCCAAAAATATCAGGGAACCACAAGGAACACATGCTCTGACAAAGAACGAAGACAAGGGCAGGCCAGAGTGACTAAGCACAGACTTATTGGCATAACCAATAAATCAAAATACAAGGAACCCAATAAAATAACCATAGGTACTAACAGAAACTAGAATATTAAAATATCAACAAACTCATGATAGTACAATAATTATTGAAATACAAAGAAATCAAGGGAAACCATATTTAAATCAGAACAATATAAAAGGCAACATAACTGAGGCCGGGGTACAAAGAAACAACCCCAAACCAAAAGCCTTTACTTTGTATTTATAGAAACCAGGAAAACTCCAATAACAAACAGATCGACCGTGACACCAGAGGTTTGCAACTTGTGGTGAATCCTCTGTGGTTTTGGTCATGAAGTCTTCAGATGTTTGTGAACATCCTGGAGGGATCATGTCCTTGACTTGCTGTGCATTCTTACAGAGCTTTTCAGTCAACCTATTAATGGTTTGCAAATGTTTGTCTGTATTTCTGCTCTCTATCTCATCTCCTGGGCACACCTCTTACTTGGATCACATCTTCTAAACTATAAAATGGTGCTATAACTTATAAAACGACACTAGCATTTACATAATATAATGTTTCTTTCTGGTTCAGGTGAGAATGGTGTCTGACCTTGGTGACGTCGGCTTTTACGGACAGTGTGGTGTCTATTTGTGCAGGAGGTCTTAAACTGCACAGGAATGGGTGCAATGTGGAGTGGGCAGTGTGTCCACATACCACTTCATGTGTGACCGTGGAGTTTTTCCATTAATTTACATACATAAGTGTCCAAATAGCTGACAAATATAACACTCGAAGACACACAGGGCACCCTGCGTAGGCATGCAGTCAGTCAACACGTTCATTACTCATAAATCAGACCCACATATGTTCTCAGTTAAGACACGTGCACAGACACAAGTGCCATTCACACTTATTTTAGCTTACAGCGTAAAAAGAAACTGCAGGCGAACTGATGAATTTAATGCAATCTTGCATGTCCTTGTCAGGTATTAGCAATAAAAAATATTGTTTTAACACTAGCACAACTGATGTTAAAAGATCTGTAAAAATATTTAAAAAATGTGACCCTGGACACACCTACTGTGTGAATAATAAGTCTTACAGTAATAAGTCTACACAGACTTTTGGTTTCATGGGGCACAAATCCCAGTCTCCTGCATGAAAATCCTGCATTAAACATCCTCCCTGCATGGATGTTGTTGCCATGAAGGCAAACCTTTACCTTTTACTGTCCTAGAACACCACACGCTACACACATATACCTTTCACAGCAAGCTTGAAACTCTTATTAATGACTGATGAATAAACTTGGGTGTGTCAGCATTTAATGTAACTGGGTCTCTAGCTGTTTACCATGATGTGAACACACATCATGGTAAACAGCTGGGGTTGCTCTCACCTACTGATGTTTGCTGCAGTACAGTAATGCCTTGGAAACATAGTATTCAAGACATGTTTTGTCTCTAAAGACTGTCTCGTGATTAGTGATGGGTACCGGTATCCGGTGCCATGATGGCACCGGTTCTGACATAAACGGTAGTAACCAGACCGAAAAGCAGCGCACATTTCGGTGCTTTATTTGGGTGCTTCTTTTCCTGAGCTGTGATACGCTTTAGATTCTAGCCAATCATTTTATGTCTCCGAGGATAGTAGGCGGGTCCAGGTATGTACGTTCTTTTAGAGCAGAGCTACAGATTAAAAATGTCCAAGGCGAAGCGGTCAAAAGACTGGCTGTACTTCACAGCAAAATATGCAAACTCAGCAGCCTGCAACAAGTGCTTTAAGCTGATACTGTGACACTGTCAAAGGAGGTAACACCTCAAATCTATTGAAACACCTGGCGACGCATAGCGTTTTTTTAAAAGCCGAGAAATGCGCCGTATTTGATAGCTTGCTGCAAGACCTCACACCGAGCACATCTACTGCGGGTGTGGTGCCTGTTATCGGGCCCGGAGTTAGAGGAGAGTCCTGGCCCCTAGCCCTGCCAGTGTAGCAGAAATGATGACGGATGATGATGGCAGCAGCAGCCGTTCTTCTCTGTGTGAGTCGCTTAATGTTGTTCGTGTGTAATTTACGTTGAGTAGGCTAACCACGTTATTACATTAATGCATGTAAGGTGAACTAGCAAACATCATCATAGCTACATGCGGCTGTCTTCTTGTTTGATGGCAGATGCTCCCTTCACCCTGGCCAAAAAGGCTAAAATGACCAAAGAAAAAGTGGAAAACATGAGAGGTTTTTGGACAAAGTTTGTGTTTTTTCCATTGTTTAAGCACTGCTTCCAGCCAAGAGTGATACCATATATGCCCTATAGCTGCAGAAAAGGCTAACATTGTTATCTTTTTACAAAAAAAACAGCTGAACATGAGAGGTGTTTTGGACAAAGTGTGTGTTCTCCATTCCTTAAGCACCGGTTTGAGCACTGTTTAAGCACCGGCACCGTTTCAAAAGTACCGGTTTGGCACCGGTATCGGATAAAACCTAAACGATACCCATCCCTACTCATGATAGGATCACACCAACTGCGATACTAGTGACTTTTCAACTAAAATAAGCCCATCTTCAGCTTCATTTTCATGTTAAAGCCAGCTACATTCCTATAAGGCTTTGTGACTATAGTATGAATGGTTGAGGTACGATTGTCTACAGAAATGCAGAGTTGTCTACAAGTCATTATTTGACTTGGGCTACCAATTAGCCCTCTGGGATTAGGAATTGGAATTGGGCAACCTGATATCGCAGCAAAATGTGTAATAGACACGCCAGTCCACTGTGTCCATTTCACACTTTAGAGAAGTAAAGTGTGAAACAGACAAGCATGCAGAAGAACCAGCAGAGGGAGATATCATATTTCAAGCCAACATGAAAATAATCATGGGAAAGTGTTTCAACACACATTATTACAGTATTTTCATGTATACATAGTAGCCTCCTAGTTTAATTGTTTCTGGCAATTAAGGACCCTGGAATGCACTTCATATGTTTTTGCTTACTTCCAACTTCTTGATTTTAAATATATTATCTCCCCCTGGTGGTAATGCAGCGTGAAATAGACACGGAGGTCTGGCGTGTGTATTACATGTTTTGCTGTGAGACTGGGTTGGATTGGAAATATAGAAGAGTAATTAGCTAGGACAAATCCTAGTACACACCGAACTTCTGTTCACAGACAGGCAAACACCCACTAATGTAATGACAAACGCATTTGTGGTAGTTCCTACTTTCAAATGTGTGATGATGCGCACAATACAGTATCAGCCACACTTTCACAGCTGGTAAGAATCTAAGTATTGTTTCTTTCTTTTTTAAATGTGTGCATTCAACACCAACAGATCAATCTAGAAATACCTTCTGAAGCTGACCAGAAAACTGTCAAGACAATAGAAATTATATCTTGCAGGGTGTGTTGGTTCTTAAATGCTACTTTTTGTATGTTTCACAGTTGGGTCAGCACCTCTGGCAGCAGCAGTGGACTACAATTTGAGCGTTCCTCAGAAAGAATGTTTCTGTGGGCAGGAAGTAAAGCAACAGATGGAAGATCTGATCGCAGGTGTGATATGTGTGTGTAATCGGAAGGTTGCCGGTTCGAGCCCCGGCTCGGACAGTCTCGGTCGTTGTGCCCTTGGGCAAGACACTTCACCCGTTGCCTACTGGTGGTGGTCAGAGGGCCCGGTGGTGCCAGTGTTCGGCAGCCTCGCCTCTGTCAGTGCGCCCCAGGGTGGCTGTGGCTACAATGTAGCTTGCCATCACCAGTGTGTGAATGTGTGTGTGAATGGGTGGATGACAGGTTGTGTAAAGCGCTTTGGGGTCCTTAGGGACTAGAAATGCGCTATACAAATACAGGCCATTTTTATATGTGTATGTATATATATATATATATGTATATATGTGTGTGTATGTGTATATGTGTATATATATATATTTATTTATTTATTTTTTAATTAATTAATTAATTTTTAAATTCAGTCTTGCTTATTGTTATAATTATAATTAGGAGGAGATGCTTCATCAATATTCACCTTTTTTAGATCCATCTACCAGAAGATTCGTGAATATGAGGTCCTGGACAGGAGGAAGACAGTGACAGCTCTGAGGGCAGGAGAGGACAGAGCCATCCTGCTGGGCCTCAGCATGGTCTTCTTCTCCATCATGATGTACTTTGTTGTGGGAATCACCATCCTGCGCTCTTATTCTGACAGGTAATAGGCTGAATTAATTTCAGTAATATTTAAGAAAGGTCTTGCGAATAATCTTATCAGAGGAGTTTCCTTGGAAACTTTCTGCTGCATATCCTCATAACATCAAGTGGAGTCTTTGTCTTTTTCTCCAGCGTGTGGACCGATGAGACAAGCTGCACTATTGTCAACTCCACTATAGTTTGGGATGTGAACTGTTCATACAGCTGTGGAACAGAGTGCTGGAAAAGGTCTCGCTACCCTTGTCTCCAGGTGTACGTCAGCCTTAACTCATCTGGAAAAGTGGTACGACTGTTCCATAACGAGGAGACGCAGGACAACAACCCTGAGGTACTCAGTAATTGCTGGCATCTTTGGTGTGCACTTTTCCATCCAAACAGCACACAGCAAAAATGAGAGAACAGCAGTACACTTTACACTAGTAGCATAATCTAAAAGAGTTACCAAACACAGCTGTTACTTTCACTCTTCTTCTATCCTGTTCAGTGCTTCTACATCCCAAAGTGCCGTAAGGACTATGCAGCCATGCAGGTCTTGGTTCAGAACATTTCCGAGCGTCTTCGGTCTCAGCACACACTTCAGTGTTTCGTGGACCGCACAGACAAAACAGACAGCGCCATCCTGACACAAATCTACAGTCAGATCGCTGTCTTCCACTCCCTCTTCTGGCCCACCTGCACTTTGATTGGAGGAAGCGTCATCATTGCCATGGTGAAGTTGACTCAGTACCTGTCTGTCGTGTGCGACAGACTGAGCCGCATCAAGAGGTGAAGGGTTTCGAGGCTACAAAGACAAGGGGCAATAAGCAGAGTCATGGTGTCAAGACTGAAACACAAAAAGGCTGAGATGTGGTTTGTCTGTGGCAGCTGACACGCTATGACTCGAACATTTTCTGACAATCACAAAGAAGCGTTTCTCTTTGTTATTATGCTTGACTCCAGTGGAGCCTGTGGGTAAATCACAGGATTTTTACTTATGTCACTTGTTACATACATATTTAAGTGCCTGTTCTGCTTTATATGTCTATTTGTTAAATAATTTAGCAAATACTCTTATTAGCCTTTTTGCTAAGAGCTGGATGAGAAGGTCGCTGTAGTGCCAAAGCAAGTGAAACAGCTACCCAAGTTTCAGAAAAGTGTAGATTAACCCTCCTGCCAGTTGCTTTTTAAATTTGTAATTGTCTTTATGCTAAGGAAACGTAGCATAAACATCTTAGCTTAAAAACTAGCATACAGACATAGCATAGTCCCTAGTCATTAGGGGTGTCAAAAATTCATAGGCTGCATCCTCCTGAGGACCCGGCCTTCACGGTCCTCCGAAGGCCGGGTAGGCCGGAAGTGAGCGACTGTGAATTGGACGGTCTAGCCTTCAGTTTTGCGTCACTAGCTGTCTTGGTGGAGTTTAATAAACTCGGCTGTCTTCTCCTTTCTACCTAAAATATAACAGGACACTGGCGTGAATTCTCGATCATCACACACTAATGTTTAATCGGTTTTCTGTTTGACTGATTTATTCAGCTGTGTGAAAACTATAACTTTAATCTCAGCCAAACTGATTTACTCAGGAACAAATAAAACACTGAAAAAAGCCAAACAATAACAGTTTTAAGTTATCTAAGTGACTTATATATCATGTTTAACCTGAAAAGCAAAAGACAGCGGGGATCTGAAAACGATGTGCCGGGAGTCCGGTGTTTATCGCCAGCTCTAGTGAGCAGTGAACCCCGGCTAGCTTATTTGACCAAAAAGTCAAACTATTTCCTTAAGAACAGATTAGTTCTTAAACTTTAGCTTAGTATCAAATTTTTTATTTAAATTATTGTGGTTTCCATATATCAAAGGCTGCTAATGCTTAACCGGTCTTGTCTCTTAGAAGTAGGTTTTTAAACTGACTGGAAATCATGTTGGGGTTTGGTGAAGTGACTGCTGCCTGAAATCTTACAATCTTATTTTTTTGGTTTTAGGGGTATAACGTGGCATAAGATAATATAATAATCTAACAGCTCTTATAGCTCCCTCAGTCAGCTGATGACTCTGAAACCACTTCAAGCCTTTGGTATTTTACAATTTTTGCAGATTTTGAGTCTGATGTTCATTTATTCACAGCTGAGGAGTAACAAATATGTCAGAATTTCTGGGTTTCCATAATGTTTGTCTTTTAAAAATCTACTTTTAGCAAACAATCAAACCCTGACAGTCATTTTTTAAAGCCACACTTATGTAAAACCAGAATTCTTTCTGCACAATAAGTCAGGTATTTTGCAAGTTATATAGTCTCTCTGAGAGATTTTGTTTTTTCCTTTTTCATATCAGGTTGAACTGATTCAGCTATACAGTGTTAAGTAAAGTGAGTTTTGAAATGTGTTTTTAATGATTCTGTGGGAGGAAGATGGGAAATGGTCGTTAAACTAAAATAAACTGAAAACAGCTGGAATTAAGAGGAATGATGGTAAACAGAAAGGTTATCAATGAACTTTATCATCAACCATTAACCGAACATTTTTTATCTATTTTAAATCACCGAGCTCGCTTACCAAATACAGCACATTAATCTCACTCTTTTTGACTTTAGAACAAAGGATAAATTGGTGGTAATCCTTTACAGCCTCCTAATTAGGAGTCACAGCGTCACATGTTATACTACAAACAACTTGGTTTTACATTTTCTTTCTAACATTTTGTTGCATAAATGATTGTACTACCAAATAAACACAAGTTGCCTGTCAAAAAGAAGTGGTGACTGTTTAATAAAGATTGTTATTTATTCATTTATTTTGGTCACTGTACACACCTCCATAATACTCTGAAAATGTCAATAATTGCAGTAATATCATCTTATATGTGTTTTCTGTTTTTAGGTTGCAGATCAACCGATTGTACATGTAATTTAAGTTCAGGCTTCAGACAGCTCCAAACACCCATTTTTCAGGCACAGAACACTAGTTCTGAAAACAGAAGCCACGCCCACCAACAGCACCCACAGCCATCTGTTGGGGGAGGGCTTCCAATCAGAAGAGAGTTGATTAAAGGTAGAGTAAAAGGATAAACTGTGAGGGGAAAAAACTGTGAATGATGCAAAGTCACTACAGAAGAGTCCAAGAACAAAAATATAGAGCTGGATATTTTTACAGGTGTTAATGTCATGCAACAAGCAGATATGAGCTTCTAAATTGGCCTAAAAGTAATTTGTATAAAACAGCATTTCAGGTGTTGTGGAAAATTTAACACTAACCTTCAACACAACCAGTGAGCTTGATTTGAAGTGGGTTTAATAAATACATTGCAATGTGGAGAGAGCTTCCCAGTGAAACACTTGGACCATCTCTGAATCGTGGCCGCCGCCCTTACATCTTACATACAGAGACACAGACAAAGAACATTCCACAAACTCTTATATGTTGGCCTCTCTCATGGGGGGGGGCTATACCCCCTCCCTCACAGAGAGAATTATGACATTGCTTTCTGCTTGGCCGTCACCTAAGGATTTACATCCCCGATAAGGAGAAGGAGTCCCACTATCTGTTCAATATCTCCCATTACAATGGCCTCACTGTGTTAACATTCCACATGCATGCAAACTAGTGACAGGAGTGTTCAGTAAAGTGAGAAAGTGATATTACTATAACTAATGTGATATGATTAAATATGTGATTAATACATGAGAAAAGGAATCTTCCACCACACCAGTAAACTCAGTATGAAGGCCATTGAAAAAAGTTGACATTTATGGATGTTGCACACTTGCAAACCCACAAAATAACAAGAATATACACTTAGTCTTTTTCAGATATTATGAAGTGGACTGTAGAGAGCAATTTAGAATTAGCTGCACATTTTGTGGTCACATGAAAACACTGTATCTCTCCGGATCAGACGGGACCTGGAAGTGAGGATTATTGTCGACCGCCATCTCATGGAAACATGGAGGCGCAAAAGATGTAGAAGATTTCTGCTATGTAAATAGCAGAAATAGCAGCTGAGAGGGAAGCTGGAGGGAGCCGGAGTAGGCAAACAGCTGACTGCATGGACCCTCGACTACCTTACCAACAGACCACAGTATGTGAGGCTCCATGACTGTGTCCGAGGTGGTAATCTGCAGCACGGGGGCACCACAGGGCACGGTTCTCTCACCATTCCTGTTCAGCCTTTACACTTCAGACTTCAGTTATAATTCGGACGATTGCCATCTACAGAAGTTCTCAGATGATACAGCCATCATTGGATGCGTATCAGATGGCAATGATCAGGAATACAGGGGGGTCATCAGTGACTTTGTTGGCTGGTGTGAGACCAACACACTCCAAATCAACACCGGAAAGACAAAGGAGATGATCATAGACTTCAGGAGGAAGTCACCCCCACAACACCGGTGAACATCCAGGAAAAGACATCGAGATAGTGGACTCTTACAAGTACCTGGGTGTTCACCTCAACAATCAACTGGACTGGACTACAAATACAGACATCCTGTATAAGAAGGGCCAGAGTCGACTCCACCTGCTGAGGAGACTGAGGTCCTTCGGAGTCTGCAGGACTCTGTTAAGGACATTCTATGACACTGTGGCAGCATCTGCCTTTTTCTATGCAGTGACCTGCTGGGGGAGTGGATGCACAGACAGGGACAGGAGCAGGATTGACAAACTGGTGTGGAGGTCTAGCTCTGTGCTGGGATGTCCTCTGGAGTCTGTGCAGGGGGTTGGCGAGAGGAGGATGTTAATAAAGCTGACATCCATTATGAACAACCCACATCACCCACTGCACGAGTCTGGGAGTGCGCTGAGCAGCTCCTTTAGTCAGAGACTGAAACACCCTCGCTGCAGGAAGGAGCGCTTTCGCAGATCATTCACCCCAACAGCAGTTAGACTTTATAACTCCTCAATCACGATGTCACGACTCACTGGACACTGTGAACATCCACGGTCACCACTTCATGCATAATGGACCTTCCATGTGTATGGACATGTGCAGGTACTTTTTTGTATTTCCTTCTGATATCTGTACCTGAGCTGAGGTAATGCAAACGTTTCCCCGTCGTGGGATCAATAAAGTCTTATCTTAAATCTGTGTCACTGTCTCTCCCAGGTAAAGCCGCATCTGCATCTGTGAGTCTCTCCTGTGCTTCTAAACTTCAAAAATTCAAACCTGTTATTTACTGTCGCTCCAACAACACCAGATAAGTGTTTGGATTCCTGACGCCATGAGTTGAACTCAGATAAGCAGTAGAAAATGGATGGAATTAATAATGAATTATGTAACCACACAATCTTTAACAACCTGAGTCATAAAATGATCGTGAAATTCTTCAGCACAAAAACAGGTTAACAGCTTTAGTTGAGACACAGCAGGCCTTCAGAGAGCATCGCCCTGCAGCTGGAACCATGAAGCTCAGGTGGATCATTCTGCTCTTTGCGCTGGGTTTGGTAAGAGAACCTCTTCATGTGGATACAAAGAAAATATCTATTACATTTCCAGGCAGGATTTGAGTCCATTCAGTTTCACGGGGATAATATTAAAGTCTTCTCTGTTGATTGATTGTTGTGCCTTCTAATTTACTTTACAGACAGCAGCCAAACTAACCGGTGATACAGGTGAGCTAGACATTATGTTTTAGGTGGTGATGTTACTGAAGGAATGTTGGACTTATAATGTCACTGTTCCATATACTTCTTTGTATTACTCTTGTCCGGATATTAATGCTTTAGTAAAACAACCATTTTCAGCCAATTCTGTGTTCATGTTATTAGAGTTCACAGGCCTTTTATCTTATTATCACTGATTCCTTACCTGCAGAAATTGATGTTGACGAAGGCCATGACTGGGACATCATTAACATCAATGAAGGTTTGTTCTCGTTCACTGTTCTTGTTTCATTTTGCTTGATAATGTCTGAGGAGTCGGTGAAATTATTTTATTGTTTTCCCTTTAGCGGCTGGGCTGGACCTGTTGGAAGGAGATATTATTCAGGAAAAGGTGAGTTTATCCTTTGTCATGAAAAGCCTGAGTTTTATATTTTTATTTCTTTTGGGTTTTTCTATATTTTAGTAGTGCCACTGTGTTAAGTCTGGAGTTTTTACCATCTTTGTAATCTTGTTTCTGTTAGTGTTTAGGATTATTTCGAATTTTGATTGTTTGTGTTTTAATTAGTCTAGCGTTCCTAGTGTCTTCCTGTATCTTGCCAAATCTTTGTCCATGTCACGGAGGAGCAGGGAGGACTCGGCGCAGACTGAAGTCTCAGAAAAACAGGTTTATTTACACACTCCAGGTGCACTATATACAGGTGAGGGAGAAGGGGGCCAGGGTTCCCAGGGGTGCAGAGCGGGGTCGGGAAAAGCGTCCAGAGTCTCCAAACCAAAACACGAGAAATCTGCATACAGAGAACAAGGGTTAGCACGGAACTTTTACGGACAGAGCTCAAAACTGGCTGAGGCTAAAGTAGCACTGACGAGCGTTATTCAATAGTCCAGCGGCGAGGTGCTCTCAGTCACTGCCTTAAGTAGCGGGAGCAAACAGGGTGAGGAGCCACAGGTGATTGCCTACAGGTGGTGGAGGCCGGGAGCTCACAATGAGCTCCGCCCAGGCAGCGAGCAGAGAGAGAGGAGAGAGAGAAAAGACAAAACATAACATGTAGCCACACAGGGCCAGCCGAGCAGGCACGGGGACCGTGACAGTACCCCCCCCTCAACGGGAGCCTCCCGGCGACCCACCAGGCTTACCCGGATACCGACGATGGAAGTCCCGGATCAACTCCTTGGCCAGGACAGCCGACCGGGGCACCCAGGACCGTTCCTCCGGCCCGTAGCCCTCCCAATCCACCAGGTACTGGAAACCCCGTCCCCGGCGCCGAGAGTCCATAATACGAGTGATGGCGTACACCTCCTGACCATCCACAAGCTGGGCGGGCGGAGGGGCCCTAAGAGGGGGGCACAGCGGGCTGGAGAGCACGGGCTTGACCTGAGAGACGTGGAAGACGTTGTGTATGCGCATATTGCGCGGCAGCTTCAGGCGAACAGACACCGGGTTGACAACAGAGTCAATTTCAAAAGGCCCAAGGAAGGTGGGCGCCAGTTTCTTAGACTCAGCGCGAATAGGCACAAAGCGAGTGGACAGCCATACCTTCTGACCCGCAGCGTATGCAGGGGCAGGGGTCCGACGGCGATCAGCGAGGGCCTTGTTTCGCTCCTTAGTTCGGAGCAGGGCCGCTCTGGTAGTACGCCAGGCCCGACGGCACCTTCGGAGGTGGTGTTGCAGAGAGGGGACCGCATGCTCGCCTTCAAGAGCAGGAAACAGCGGCGGTTGGTACCCCAGAGAAGCCTCGAACGGCGACATTCCCGTGGCGGACGACATGAGGCTGTTATGAGCGTACTCAATCCACGGTAACTGGTCGCTCCAGGTGCCTTGGTTGTGGGAGACAACACAGCGAAGGGCAGCTTCCAGCTCCTGGTTGGCACGCTCCGTCTGTCCGTTGGTCTGAGGGTGAAAACCAGATGAAAGACTAACCTTTGCGCCCAGGGTCGTGCAGAACTCTTTCCAAACCCGCGAGGTGAACTGAGGGCCTCTGTCGGACACGATGTCGTCAGGGATGCCGTGCAGCCTAAACACATGTGCCGTGAGCAGTTGAGCAGTCTCCAGTGCGGTCGGGAGCTTTGTGAGGGCAACAAAATGTGCAGCCTTAGAAAAACGGTCCACAATGGTTAGTATTACTGTGTTACCTGAAGAGGACGGCAGCCCCATGACGAAGTCCAGGGCGATGTGGGACCAGGGCCGGCCAGGAGTGGGGAGAGGCTGGAGCAACCCGGACGGCGGTTGGTTGGGACGCTTGTTTTGAGCGCACGTGGGACAGGCGGTCGCATAGTCTCTAGTGTCTTTTATCAGGGAGGGCCACCAGAAGTAACGTTGCAAGAAGGAGATCGTGCGATGAAGTCCAGGGTGGCAGGAAAAGTGGGCGGTGTGACCCCACTGGAGAACACGTGACCTGACGGACGTGGGAACATAAAGCCGCCCTGGTGGGCCCGTCCCTGGGTCGGGTTCGGTGACTTGCGCCTCGAGGATTTGGGATTCAATCGCCCAAGTGACTGCTCCGAACACGCAGGAGGAGGGGAGGATGGGCTCAGGGTCAGGGTCTTTCTCCGTAACGGTGAACAGCCGGGAAAGGGCGTCAGGTTTTACGTTTCGTGACCCGGGCCTGTAGGTGAGAGAAAAGTCAAACCGTGAGAAAAACAGAGCCCACCTGGCCTGCCGGGAGTTGAGACGCTTCGCTGACCGGATGTACTCCAGGTTTTTGTGGTCTGTCCATACAATAAAGGGATGCTCAGCGCCCTCTAGCCAGTGCCTCCATTCCTCTAGTGAGAGTTTCACAGCCAGCAGCTCTCGGTCCCCGATGTCGTAATTCCGCTCCGCTGGTGTGAGGCGGCGAGAGAAGAAGGCACACGGGTGGAGTTTACCTTTAAAGCGCTGAGACAGGACTGCCCCAACCCCCGTCTCCGACGCATCCACCTCCACCACGAACTGTTGGTTGAGGTCAGGCTGTTGAAGGATAGGAGCGGTGGCAAACCTTTCCTTTAGGCAGGCGAACGCCTCCTGGGCTGGCGGGTCCCACTGAAACGACACCTTCGGGGAAGTAAGTCTTGTGAGAGGCAATGCGATCTTACTATAATCTTTAATGAAGCGCCTGTAGAAATTGGCAAAGCCCAAAAAACGCTGGAGCTGCAGGCGATTTGGGGGCTTGGGCCAGTCTAGGACTGTTTGGACCTTTGCCGGGTCAGGCTTCAGATTACCTTGAGCGATGATGTACCCCAAGAACGCCACTGAGTCTACGTGGAAGTCACATTTCTCCGCCTTCACAAAGAGTCTGTTCTCCAACAGGCGCTGGAGAATCTGTCTCACATGGACTTCGTGCTCCTTCACAGTCTTTGAAAAAACAAGAATGTCATCGAGGTAGACAAAAGCACAGCGGTTAATAAAATCCCTGAGGACATCATTGACTAGCGCTTGGAAAACAGCAGGGGCATTCGTCAGACCGAAGGGCATTACCAAATACTCAAAATGACCAAGATGTGAATGCCGTCTTCCACTCGTCTCCCTTTCGAATCCTCACTAGGTGGTAAGCGTTTCTCAGATCGAGTTTGGTGAACACTGTAGCCCCTTGAAGTAGTTCAAAGGCAGAGGAGAGAAGGGGCAGCGGGTATTTGTTTTTGATCGTGATTCTGTTGAGGCCACGATAGTCTATACACGGCCGGAGGGTTTTGTCTTTCTTGCTGACAAAAAAAAAAAAAAACAAAAAACTCCGCACCTACAGGAGAAGAAGAGGACCGCATAATGCCCGCGGCCAGCAAGTCGGTGATGTATTTCTCCATTGTCTCTCTCTCAGGTTGGGTGAGACTATACAAGCGGCCAGAGGGAAGCGGCGCCCCCGGGAGGAGGTCAATGGCACAGTCGTAGGGCCTGTGGGGGGGAGCATTTTTGCTTTGTCCTTGCTGAATACTGCTGCCAGGTCGTGATAGACAAAGGGAACAGCGGACAAATCGCACTCCTCTGTGGGCTCAACTGTGGTTAGCCGAGTGACCGGGGGGGTGGCAGTTTTAAGACAGTTCATGTGGCATTCCACACTCCACCCCGTAACACGCTCTTTCTTCCAGTCTATCTGGGGGTTATGTTGCACCAACCAGGGGTAACCTAACACAAGTGGTGCAAACGGTGTCTTGAACACGAAGAAGCTAATCCTTTCAGTATGGTTACCGGAGAGTGTGAGAGACAAGGGTTCAGTAATATGAGTGATGTCCGGCAAACGTTGGCCTGATAAGGCAGACACACGGAGCGGATTAGGCAAAGCTGTGGTAGCAACGTTCAGCTTTGTGGCTAGTGAGATATCAATGAAGCTCTGCTCAGCACCAGAGTCTATTAATGCAGAAAGAGGGTGAATCGCTGTCTGTATCATGACCTTTGCGGGCAATGTTAAACGTGGATGGGAGTGTTTACCAGACAGGTCGCCCACCAGTACCCTCTCCACTACTGGTGGGCGCGCTCTTTTGCCAGAGCCGGGCAGGTGGAGATAAAGTGACCCTTACGGCCGCAATACAGGCACTCACCAGCGGAGAACCGACGCTGATGTTCCGCGGGTGAAAGGCGGGAGCGTCCTATCTGCATCGGCTGCTCTCCTTCCTCGCCCCCGCTGTACTCACGGGCTCCTCGTGACTCGGGGGATGGGTCTCTTGTTGCCCGCGGCTCCCGCGGTGCGTGCCTCCGCACGCTCCGGCGCGCACGCAGCCGATCATCCACCTGAATACACAGCGACATAACAGCCTCCAGAGATTGAGGGAGTTCACGCATCATTAATTCGTCCTTTAGGTCGTCATTGATGTTGTTTAGTAACGTGGTCCTTAATGCCTCCTGCCCCCACTTTGTTTGCGCTGCCAGGGTCCAAAAATCAACAGAATAATCAGCCATGCTGCGCTTACCTTGTTTAAGGTTGAGTAAGCGGTGACCGGCGGCTTCTGTGCTGGAGCCCTTATCAAACACAGCCTTAAACTTGGAAAGGAAGTCAGCATACGTAATTACAGGGTTTGCTTGAAGTTGAGCCTGCGCCCAGGTCAAAGCACGGTCACGTAACAGCTGAACGAAATAGGCAATCTTGACCTCATCGCTAGAAAAGACATGTGGCAATTGGCGAAAATGCATAGCGCACTGCATCAAAAACCCCGCGCACTTCCCCAGCTCCCCCGTGAATGCCTCAGGTGTGGGCAACAGCTTATCCAAAGACACAGAGGAGAGAGGTGGTGCAGCAGCGCTTGCAGCAAAGCCTGATGTTACCTGAGGAGATGAGGCAGAGGCTGGGCGCTCCGGGGGGCTCGCCTCGGGGGGGCTCGCCTCTCGTTGGGCGACGGCCAGAGCCAAGGCGGCCACCTCTCCACTGAGCCGGACTAACATCTGCTCATGCCGGTGTAGTAGCTCCTCCAAGGTAATCGGGGCCGGGGCCGAGGAAGCAGAGTCCGCTGAGTCCATGGTTGGCTGGACTATTCTGTCACGGAGGAGCAGGGAGGACTCGGCGCAGACTGAAGTCTCAGAAAAACAGGTTTATTTACACACTCCAGGTGCACTATATACAGGTGAGGGAGAAGGGGGCCAGGGTTCCCAGGGGTGCAGAGCGGGGTCGGGAAAAGCGTCCAGAGTCTCCAAACCAAAACACGAGAAATCTGCATACAGAGAACAAGGGTTAGCACGGAACTTTTACGGACAGAGCTCAAAACTGGCTGAGGCTAAAGTAGCACTGACGAGCGTTATTCAATAGTCCAGCGGCGAGGTGCTCTCAGTCACTGCCTTAAGTAGCGGGAGCAAACAGGGTGAGGAGCCACAGGTGATTGCCTACAGGTGGTGGAGGCCGGGAGCTCACAATGAGCTCCGCCCAGGCAGCGAGCAGAGAGAGGAGAGAGAGAAAAGACAAAACATAACATGTAGCCACACAGGGCCAGCCGAGCAGGCACGGGGACCGTGACAGTCCAAGATGATAGAGATTTCCTTTTTAGTCGCTTCCTGTTTTATTTTGATAGTCATTTGTTTCTTGTGTTCAAATTTTAATTAAATTTCCTGTGTTGTGACCTTGGTTGTTGCAAGCTGTGTTTTCTTTTATTTCTGTTTCCGCGTCCGTTGTTATCTTCTGTGTATTTATGGTTTCTGTCTGCCCTCAGTACTTTGTCATGTTGTACCGTTTCCTGCCGGACTGGATTCTAGTATTTTCGGTTTGTGGACTCATTTTAGCCCCAGTTGTGGATGTTATATTTGGTCACTTTGGATTTATTTATCTTCTGAAATAGCTTATAGGACCAAATTAGGAACTTAACATCTCCTTCTATTAAAGTCAGTGAAACAGCACATGATATTTAACATAATGAAAACACAGACTGCATATAGAAGATGACCATAAATTCTTGGTCAGAAAAGTGATGGTGTTGCGCTCTAAAAGTAGTTATAAAACTTAAATTTTTCTGAATTGTGGGGAAAATCTTTAAAGACTATTCTTATTTAATTGTGTTTTGTTTTTGGACACATTTCTAGTTAATTTTTGTAGTTTATTGGCTCCAGGAGGTCAGAGTTCAGATGTGTGATGTCATCAGTAAGCGCAGAGAAAAAAACCAAACAAACAGTGTCTGAGACGTGAGGGAGCGATGTTTTGCTGATGATACGCTATTCTGCCTGTAAACTCCAAACCTGAACTGAGGAGAATAAAGTTGCAAGAAAAAGGAGAATGGAGTCATGTCTCTCTGAGGGTGCAACATAATCTTGGTGTTTCCGCCCGGTTTGGAGTTTATACCGCAAAGAAGGACGAGCTACATGTGACTAGCCTCGCTCATTACCCCCCACCTGAACTCATACCGCAGTGCCATCCCTCCAAGAAAAGGCAGTGAAGGTAAAAGTTTTTCGTCATGTCTAAAGTACAGCAGATGTCTCCTGGTTGGGAGCAACTTCTTGAGGAGATAGAGGAAAAGTTACTTACACTGCTAGCACCGGATTTGAATGAGATTTGTGCTGGCCTCAGTTTAGCCGTGGATGAAAGTGAAAAAGACTTACCTCGTAAACTGAGGCGGCGTATTCTGCAGTACTTAGAGGGAGAGGATGTTACTGCACGAGAAGATGAAGGAATGTCTCTGTTGTTGGAATTAGATGACAAAATTAATGAAGTGAAGCAAAAGAGATGCGAAAGTAATGCCCCGTTGTCTCAACAAGTGGTACAAGAGCACCACCTTGTGGCTGAAAATGTGATAGCACCCAGTAATTCAGACGAGCAGAGAGAAAGTGTTTCTCATCTGAATGCTACACGAGTCACCCCTGTCGCTACTCAAAGTGTCCCTTTTGTACACCCACTGTACCGACGGGATCTGAAAATAATGGGACAAATTGGAGAACCAAACCAAAAGGACAAATTAACATACACTAGCTTGGAAAGACAAATTCAGAGGGCATTGAAGAGGGGATATGATGAAGGAGACATTGTTGAAGCCATCATTCAAGCTATAACCCCAGGAACAAAACTGAAAAGCTACCTTGAGAGTAGAGTAGATTTGACTTTGCAAGCTCTCAGGCAAATATTACGGACTCATTACATTGAGAAAGATGCCACAGAGTTGTATCACTCGCTCACACGTGCTGTACAGGAGCCAAAAGAAACTCCAATCCAGTTTTTGATGCGAGCAATGGATTTGAGACAACAACTTGTTCTTGCTTCAGAGAGAGTTAAGTCTGGTTTAAAGTACAGTTCGGAGCTGATCCAAAATCAGTTTCTCCAGACAGTACTCACTGGCCTCCATGATGACACCATCCGAGCTGATGTGAAGCTATACCTGCAAAATCCTAAAATCACAGATGAGGTTCTTCTGGAAAAAATGACTGCGGCATACAGTCTGGAAATGGAAAGAAAGAATAAGCTGTCAGCTGCATCAAGAGCAAAGATTATCAAAGTTGCAGCAGTAAGTGGGGAAGATCAAGAGGTGGAGAAAGAAAGCAGTATGCACACATCAGAAAGTAAGATCAAGCAAGGTGGAGCGGTCAAACGAGACACATTAATGGATAAAGTTGATCAAGGCAACAAGGCTATATGTGAGGCTCTGCAGAACCTCACCACTCACATTGCTAGCCTCCAGCAGACCGTTAAGCCTCAGCACATGAGAATGGCCGAACCACCTGACCGGAAATACCAATCACAACCTAGGAGCACAAACGTTAGACAGTGCCAGCAGTGTCAATCATCCAATACAGGAAACAAATGTGACCACTGTTACAAATGTGGCAGTACGGAACACTGGGCAGCAGGTTGTCGTAGGAAAAAGTGCTCAGCTAATTCAAGTAAGATCGAAATCATACTTAACCCTGAAGGGGAGAAGCACCAAACCGACCCATTCAGCCTCAAAGCACCCCTCACTGGTAAACAACAACAAATGGCGAAGCTGGTAGGCAAAAGATGCCAGGTCCGTGGCTTCTTAGGAGGTGTGGACACCACAATATTGTGGGACACCGGCTCACAAGTATCGATAGTGGGGACGAACTGGAGAAAGAAACACCTGCCTGATGCTGAAATGAGGTCAGTGGAAGAGCTGCTCGAAGAGGGAGCTTTAGAGCTCTCAGCTGCTAATGGGACCAGTATTCCATATGAAGGATGGATAGAGACTGAGTTCAGCCTGTCCAAAAATGCTGTTGCTGGGATGACCAACAGGCCCGTCCAAGTTCCAATCCTAGTCGCCAGCGGTGACATTGAATGTCCCATCATCGGCTTTAATGTGATAGAAGAATTAGCTTTGAGAAATGACACCAGCAAAGACTGTATCCCCCCAGGGCATATGCTGGACAGATTGTGCTCAGCATTCGAGGTGGGGCGCAAAACTGCAAGAGCTGTCCTGTCTGTCCTAAAGAAACAAACGCCTGACAGCCATCCCCACATAGCCCGAGTAGGAAGGCGACCTGTGACCATCCCGAAGCGTAACATGATGACAGTGCAATGTGGTTGGCTAAATAAGAGTGTGTTGAGTGGGTCACATGCAGTGTTGGAGCCGAACTGTGAGACAACATGGCCAGCAGGCCTAGTTGTTAGAGAACAGCTAATTCAGCTCCCCTCAGAAGGTGATGCTAAAGTTGCAGTGACTGTGGAAAACATGACTGACCATGATATCACCCTCTATGGTCGCACTACACTGGGGTGGCTGCACAATGTTGATGCTATCTACATGCCACATGTAAAATGTATGGAGGGTGAGCTTTCTAAGACATCAGACGCAAGTACTTCCTTACCCACAGTGCAGTCCAGTCAGACAACAAAAACTGAGCCCTGGGACCCACCAGTGGATTTGAGCCATCTGACAAGTGACCAACAGCAGCAGGTAAAACAGATGCTGAGGGAGGAATGCAATGTTTTTGCAAAAGATGACTGGGACACAGGATGCATTAAAGATCTAGAGCTGGAGATACAGCTAAAAGACAAAGTGCCTGTGCAAAAGACATATAATGCAATCCCCAGACACCTTTATCAGGAGGTAAAAGCACACATACAAGACTTACTGAATCAGGGCTGGATCCAAAAATCTTGTTCTTCATATTCTTCGCCTGTGGTATGCGTCAGGAAGAAAGATGGTGGCCTTCGCTTGTGTGTAGACTATAGGCTCCTGAATGCAAAGACACTGTCCGACAGACATCCCATCCCAAGAATACAGGAGATCCTGGAAAACCTTGGGGGCAACTCCTGGTTCACAGTATTGGACCAGGGAAAGGCTTATCACCAGGGTTTCATGAGTGAGAACAGCAGACCCTGTACTGCATTTATAACACCATGGGGACTCTATGAGTGGGTGAGGGTCCCATTCGGCCTTACTAATGCCCCAGCAGCATTCCAGCGCTACATGGAGGGATGCCTGGGAGACCTCAGGGATGAAATGTGTGTCCCATATTTGGATGATGTACTCGTCTTTAGCTCAAGCTTCGAACAACACATCCAAAATGTGAGGAGAGTGCTACAGCGACAAAGAGAATGTGGTATCAAATTAAGGCCACAGAAGTGTGACTTTTTCAAACGTGAAGTCTGCTATGTGGGGCGAGTGGTTTCAGCAGAGGGATACAAGATGAACCCCAAAGAAGTTGAAGCAGTGCAAGCACTGAAACAGGAGAAACCATCGACCGTGAGAGAGGTGAGAAAGTTGATGGGTTTCCTTAGCTACTACAGACCCTACATACAGGACTTCTCAAGGGCAGCCAAACCCCTCTATGAACTCTTAGCAAAGCCTAAGTCTGAACACAAGCAGCGTGGAAAGAGTAAGGAGTGCCACCGCAAATCTGCCCAGCTGCCACCATCCCACCCAATCCAGTGGATGACAGTTCACAAAGAGACATTGGACAAAATAGTAAACCAGCTGACAAACCCACCGATCATGGCATATCCAGATCTAGAGAAGCCATTTGTTCTTCATGTAGATGCCTCTGAGGATGGTTTGGGTGCAGTCTTGTACCAGCGTCAAGGGACTGCCCTGAGAGTCATAGGCTATGGATCACGGACACTGACAGCTGCAGAAAAAAACTACAAGCTACATTCAGGCAAGCTGGAATTCCTGGCACTGAAATGGGCCATAACAGAACGCTTTCGTGATTATCTGTTTCATGCGCCTCATTTTACTGTGTACAGTGACAATAACCCGCTGACATACGTCATGAAGTCAGCGAAACTTAATGCAGCTGGACACCGCTGGGTGGCGGAGTTGGCAGATTATCGGTTCACTCTTAAGTACAGGCCAGGGGCAGCGAATCGAGATGCAGATTTCTTATCAAGAAGAGGAAAGCCCATTGAAGACATCATGCAGGAATGCACAGAGGAATATCAGCAAGATGACATTGAATGTATTGGGAAAGCCCTAGAGAGAGAGAAAACAGGAGAAATGAACTGGATCTCAGCTGTCACCTGTAATGTCAACGCGCTGCCAGAGGGATGCATCGTCTCAGAACCAATTCAGCCGTTTGCAGTTGACGACATCAGAGACGCCCAGGATGCAGACATAGCCATAAACCGAGTTTTGTCCCTGAAAAGAACACACACCTACCTGAAGCATAAAGAAAAGATGGCGGAGAGTGAGGCAGTTAGGTACCTTCTTCGGCAGTGGCCCCATTTGCAGATTGATGGAGATGGCATTCTGAGGCGTGAGACCACCAGGAGAAAACAGTTTGTTGTTCCTGACTCATTAAAGCCCATGGTCTATAAACATCTACATGAGGAGATGGGACATTTAGGAGCAGACAGGATGGTTGCTCTCGCCAGGGAGCGCTTCTTCTGGCCTAAAATGAGGCAGGAAATGGAGCACTATGTCACTCAGGTGTGTCGCTGTATAAAGAAGAAGAAGCCTAACAGAATAACCAGAACACCAATTCAGAGCATTGAAACCTCTGCGCCGTTTGAGATGATATCCATTGACTATCTGCATTTAGACAAGTGCACAGGAGGTGAAGAATACATACTCGTAGTTGTGGATCATTTCACCAAATATGCCCAGGCATATGCGACAAGGGACAAGTCTGGGAAGACTGCGGCAAGAAAGCTCTTTGATGACTTTATCATGCGCTTCGGTTTCCCATCCAAAATACACCATGACCAGGGGAAAGAATTTGAGAACAATCTTTTCCGCAAGCTTCAAGGCTATTGCGGTATCAGTCATTCTCGTACCTCCCCGTACCACCCACAGGCCAATCCCGCAGAGCGCTTCAATAGGACCCTCCTAGGTATGCTCCGGACACTTGATGAATCTCAGAAGTCAAGATGGAAAGACCATTTGAACAAAGTAGTTCATGCCTACAACTCGACTGTGCACGAAGCAACAGGATTTTCTCCATTCTTCCTTCTCTTTGGCCGTGAACCAACCTTGCCTATCGACCTGCTCTTCCCAAAAAGAGAAGAAGAGAAGAGTCAGTCACACAGTGGCTATGCAGAGAAATGGAGAGGAGTTATGCAAGAGGCATATACAATTGCGAGGCAGAACATGAGAAAGAGTGCAAGAAGGGGACAGAAAAACTACAATCGACGTGCATGGAGCTCTGTGCTTCAGCCAGGTGACCATGTCTTGGTGAGAAATCTCACACCCAGAGGAGGTCCTGGGAAACTGCGCAGCTATTGGGAGGATATGATTCATGTCATCACCGAGAGGAAAGGTCCTGATAGTCCAGTGTATGTGGTTGAGCCATTGCAGGGAACAGGAAGAAGACGAGTGTTACACCGTAACCTACTGTTGCCGTGTCCTTACCTGGTTGAAGAGTCTGGGGTGTGTGAAAGCAACCTGAAAGAGAAAAGCCGTGGAAACAAACAGAGACAGTCAGCAAGAAGACATCAGACCAAGCCCGATACTGACCAAACAGACACAGGCAGTTCTAGTGAAGACGACTGTCACATGTGGACAGCACTCAGATATGCTGATCCACCCCTCAATCCAGAAACAGAGGATTTCTGCCCCCGGAGTGACGCACTCGGAGAGAAGTCTGAGCCTGCTTTCAGAGCAGAGGGGCATCCTGAAGAGGAACAGGTGGAGGAGAGACACAGTTTGGAGGAGGAGGTTGAAGTTCCAGCTGTCGGACCCGAGAGTGAGCAGAGCGATGCTGAGACATGGAGGCACAAGCCAAAGAGAATGAGACAGCCCCGGCGTGTCTACACATATGAAAAACTAGGCCAGCCAACCGTCCAGCAATGGAGCACATGCCCTGTCAGTGTGAACAGCCCTTCAAGTGGCATCCATCATTCCTCTGTCCCACCATCATTCATGTATCCTTCACAGTATGAATAGATATAACAGAAAAACACAGAGTCAACTTCACAAGAGAGTTTAATCTAAGCGTAACATTACAG
>NC_140617.1:15536241-15793741 GCF_057381915.1 Diplotaxodon limnothrissa | reverse complement strand
GTTGTAAAACAGTAGATAAAAATTCTACACGTATATTGAATCTACAGTGACCGATGGCACTTTGAACAAACAATAAATTGAATCCGTTCATTAAAACCAATGTGCAATGATAACCAAGCAGTGTTGCACAGATTAAAGTCTGTCTGGCAGAAAATGATGAGATTATACAGTGATAATCTTGGACAATAAACCATAATCAGTCTTCATAGTTTAATAGTAAACCATAGTTTAATCAACAGATTAACTTCCCTCACGCTACACTGTACAGTGTTATGTAAGGCACAGGTGCCGATTTGTTTCCTGTCTTCAGGTCAACACACAGGAGCTCTGGAAGTCTGCAAGTTGTTTTCTAGACCTAGAAGCTTTTTGTACTATTATGATACATAATATAGCCACATGTGGATGGTTGTACTCTTGCTGTTTATCTGCATTATCACAACTTAGTTGTCAGGCTCTTTATCAGCACTTTGTTTCTTTTTAATAGACTTCAATGCAGCCCAATAAAACTTGGATCTGTGATAACACAGCTGAAGAGAGCGGAGCACATCAATAACTCTTGCAAAACAAGTTTCCATAAAATAAAAAATTTTTACTAGGCAAGGAAAGTTTATTTATATAGCACGATTCAACAACAAGGCGATTCGAAGTGCTTTACAGAGACACTAAAAAACAAAAACAATAAAAAGCATGATTTAAAATTGATTAAAAAAACAGTAGATAAAATCAGAACAGTAGATAAAATCAGTAGTTAAAATGTAAGTTTTGAAATTTAAGCTTAAAAGTGTGGATTTGGTGCTTTATTCAAATGCAGCTGAGAACAGGTGAGTCTTCAACCTGGATTTAAATAAACTGAGTGTTTCAGCTGATCTGAGGCTTTCTGGGAGTTTGTTCCAGATATATGGAGCATAAAAGCTGAATGCAGCTTCTCTGCGTCTATACTATGATATAATATAATTAGAATATATTGATTATAAAATTATACCAATAAACCTTAAAGACCTTATATTAAAAGTGTCAGCTTCCTCTCCTTTTTGCTAATTTCTCAATTTTAGTCATCTCTTTTCCCCAAAGTTAAAACGTATTTTTTGTAAAGAGGGGAAATGGCAGTGTTCTGTCTGTAGGACTAGATCGAGCAGTGAAAGTGTGATTGCTTCCTCTCAACAGCCACGTCTTCCACCTTTGTGGACAGCTGTAATTTTGAGGAGGAGAACATCTGCGGGATGATTCAGGGCTCTGGCGATGCAAAGTGGGAGCAGCTTGCTTCAGTGGCTGGAGGACCTGAGACTGATTTCACCAATTTGGGACAATGCAAAGGTAACCATGAATAATCACAAAAATGTGTGTTATTATGCTAAGCCTTCATGGAAGGATCTTTCCATGCACAAAGGGATTCTTAATCCCAACAGTTCTCCCTTAGTTAAATAAATAGTGTGCACTACAAAAACATTTAGTGCACTTTCAAAAACTGGACTCTGGTTTGTGGAGGGTGGGGATGTCTGAAGAGAGATGTTGAGAGTTCCAAGGAATGATTACCTGTGTGCTCTTATCTGAGTTAAGAGCTACTGCTTTGGTTACATGTATCTGAAAAACAAAGAGAGCCGAGGTGATTTACAGCAGTGACCTGTGCAAAGTTCAGACTGGAATCAAGATAAAGGGATTTATTGTTTTCACAAAAACACGCTTAGTTTGTTAGAAAAATAACTTGCAAGTGTTTATACGATAAACTCGGCAAGGATAAAATGCTTCAGTACTGATCTCACTAAAAGAGAGAATCATTCTTTATTTGGTTTTCTATTCGTTAAGTTGAACTACTGCTGTGCTAACAACAAAAAGACAAACCCAGTATCCCACTGCTTTAATACCAGTGGTACATCAAGAGAATAAAAACTGATGCCTGCTAAGAATCTTCAAACCTATATCCTGTTGTTATATAGAGAAAGCAATGAGAAAAATGTTTGTAGGACTTCACAAACAGATTGGAAGGTTTTTCAATGTGAAAGATTTAAAACATTCAGAAAATAAAGTACTTTATTGTACCTTTAAGGTGCACAACTGCTTGCTACTGAGGTAATACCCTCTAGGTACTACTGCTACTGCCTAGTCTGTACAGTACTTGGCAAAATTCTCATGACACTCCTAATTTCTCTATATTTTGATTCCATAATCAAAATAATAATATCAAATAATCTAAATTTGAGTCCATCTTGTGATGTTTAAAGTGGTGTTGAGCAATAATTTTTCATTCTTTCGTCATTGGCTGCTTTTTCACTCAGTTTCAGTTCAGTCCTTCTACATGACCATTGTAAGCAGAATGCTTTGTTGTTTGTTGAACCACTAACCACTGACCTATTATTCATTTAAGCATTATAAGCACTTAACTAATTTGATGGACTAGTGTTGTGTCTACACAAAACAGAAAATTTAGCAAAGAAACCATTTAAATTGGACCCGTAGGCACTTTGTTACTAGAAGTCTGTTGCAAAAACACATAATTTGTTTCAACTTCTTTAGTCAAACCTAGGAAAATACTAAAGATAATGTTTTTGCACCAAGAAGTTGATTCTCAATTAGCTGATAATTTGGCATATCTCAAGATGTTGAGTCATTAAAAAATCTGAGGAAACTGGGCAAAAGAAAAAGACAAAAGAAGAAGCAGATGCCTTAAAAAGAAGAGAGATGCAACAAGCATCTGTAGTTGTTTGAAATACAGTATTTCAACAATTATTTGTCTTTCACAGGCAATCAGATTTGCTGTAACATCCCAATGTTGATACTTAATATCACCATTGATTTTTGCTGTCCAGGGAAAGGTTACTTCATGCACTTCAGCACAGCCTCTGCACTACCTGGCGAGCGTGCTTTTCTGGAGAGTCGCTGGCTTTATCCCAAATCTGGAGCCCAGTGTCTGCAGTTCTTCCTCTATAACTCCGGGGCAGACGATGATGTTCTCAACATCTGGGTGAGAGAGTACGACAAGGCCAACCCCAACGGGAAAATGAAGCTCTTCCACAGCATTTCAGGTAAGAAATGACATACAGACCGAGTTGTGATTGTGAAGGTTATTGTTAAAGGTGTGATTTGGAAAGTTCTGAATTTGGTGACACTTAGCGAACGCATCAATACATTTAACCGAGATTTGTAAAAAGAACAATTAAATTGAGTTTTAAATGAATGAAAAACTTTATACACGGATGTGTTAAAGTTCGGATATAATTGATAAATTAAGAATTAACATCTGTTCTTCCATCTTTGCAGGAGGTGTCATGGGCTCCTGGGAGCTGCATAACATCAACCTGAACGTGACGCAGAAGGCCCGAGTGGTTTTCGAGGGCGTGAGGGGAATGAATCCATCAAAGGGAGGTTTCTCTTTGGATGACATTAACCTGTCATCCACAAAGTGTCCTCATCACATCTGGCACATCCGTGGCATCAACGAGCTGCTGGCCACCACACCAGCTGGAAAGAGAATGAGCAGCCCTCGCTTCATGTCACCAACAGGTTACACCTTCCAGGTAAATTACTATTTAATATTTATATATCTTTTTAATTCTGTTGCATTAAAAATAACTGGAAACACTTCAAAGTACGGTCCTCCATAATAAATAAAACACTATTTTTGTTTATTTATGACGTTCAAATACATTTAGTCACTATTTTAGAGCCTGTCTTTTTCAAATGGGAGAGAAACAAAAGGTTTTTGAACCAGTGTACATTAGGTAATGAACGTGGAAACCCTGTGGTAGCTTCATATTGCCCTGCCCTCTTCAGGTAGGTGTTTACCTAAACGGGCAAAGCAGCAATCCAGGGTATATGGCCATCTACTTCCACCTGACCTCAGGCCCCAATGACGACAATCTCAAGTGGCCATGTCCATGGCACCAAGCAACCATGACCTTGATGGATCAGCAGTCCGACATCAGGCAGCACATGAACATGAACCGAATGATCACAACAGACCCTGCGAAGATGTCCTCTGATGGTAAGAAGCAGGGCAACAGGTTAACTAATTATTTGTCAAGTCATTCCGTGTTTTCAGTGAGCTGTTGCGTTTCCATGTTTTCTCTCCAGGTACTGAGTTCTTCTGGGATAATCCCAAGATTGTGGGCTCTAAAATAACTGAGTCTGATGGCAGTTATTACTATCGAGGCCCAGGGTTTGGAACAAGTAGCTTCATCACCCACGACAGACTGAGGAGCAGATACTTCATCAAAGGAGACGACGCCTTCTTCCTCTTCAGTCTGGAAGGTGAGGAAGCTTTTAGACAACAGATGGGAACCACAATGTTTTGATCAGAATTACAATTCTGAGACAAATATTATGACCCACCCCTGTTTGGTTAGCCTTGCCATTTTTGGCTTCCCTCAGATCTATCGGACTTGTTGAAGCCGCAGCCTATGCCCGACTCTGTCGTCCATGGTGATGAGAGACCGATAAAGGCAGCAGATCAAGCAGCTCCACAGGGAGCTGTCAATAACACCACTGTAGTCATAGCTATCGCTGGATCAGTGGCAGGACTCATGCTGGTGGTTTCCATGCTGATTGTGGGGAAAGCCTGGAGGACGAATAAGATGAAGAGACAGCAGGAGGGGGTGATCATTCATAACATATCTGGATTCGTGGAAGTGAGTACGACTAAAACAGAGTCAGCA
The DNA here is from genome assembly GCF_057381915.1 of Diplotaxodon limnothrissa. Classification (NCBI taxonomy): domain Eukaryota; kingdom Metazoa; phylum Chordata; class Actinopteri; order Cichliformes; family Cichlidae; genus Diplotaxodon; species Diplotaxodon limnothrissa. The sequence goes on along the minus strand of NC_140617.1, from coordinate 15,789,092 downwards.
CATCTTCAGTTGTTACTGTGTCCTTTCTGTGCTGATTAGTCTAAAGAAAATTTGATCAAATCCACATTAAATTTCTTTTTTATTACAGGAGCAACCAAGTAAAGATGTATCACCTCCTTTCTCTACACCGTGATGGGCAGTCAAAGGAAACATGTGACAGTGGCCAGAACAGAAACTACAATATGAGTGAATCAGTGATTTCAGCAATTGTTTAATCAGATTGTCACCAAGTGCAATCGGACTTTGAATTAAATAAAATCTGACAGCATTTGTCTTTATAGCATTTGTCCACTTTCTGACATCAGTTATATCTTCAGCGCTACAACACAACATCTCAGGGAGTTTTATAGTGTAAAATGACAACATGGAAAATTATAGAGAAATCCACTAGAAGTGGTGGGAAAAATTCCCTCATAGAAGCAGGTGCATGGAAAGCAGCCATCTGCCACAACCGGGAAAGGAAGAAGAGAAGAGAAGATAAAAGTGATAGACACAAAAAAGCACTACTGGAGCAATGACACAAAGTTAATGACATACAATAGTGGCATATAAAATGGATGGGGAGTGAAACTGGGGTCATGAGTGAAAAGAAGAAAGATATTTAGTGACGCTGAGTCTGTTTTCACAAGACTCCTGGGAGAATCAGGTCAGGATGTTTAGTCATTTATTTTTAATGCTGGACACAACTAATACACATCAGGGGATTATCAGTGTTTTTTCCCTGGTTCTGAACCCTAACCATCGATGTGTACGCATGTATGCATGTCCATCTAAAATTTAATTTACCTGTGTTTACACTACTGTAAATGCTTTGGTTCAGGTGGTAAGTGCAGAACGCAGGACACATGTCCAACGCTGATGGCTGAGGTGCATCAGTGAAATTAGAATGAGGGAATTACGTAAACCAAAATAAATTACACAAAGGATTGGCTGATGATATGCGTTTTTACCTGAACATTATTCTGGATCCTCCCATTGAGTTGGAGAAATATTTTTGGGGAAAGTAACCTAGGAAAAGGTTTGGGAATCAAAGCATTAGTTTTTAGATTTTCAAAGGTGAATAACCTGGATTTTAAGTTTAACGACACAATTACCTTTAGTCTTAAGAGCTTGAGAAAAAGGCGACGGGACTTCAAGTTGTTGGTTTTTTTGAAGATTTTCACCTCTTATCCACGAGGCATCTTCAGTTCTTAATACAATTACCTCATTACTAATGTACAAGACTTTAGAGGATCTCTAACCAAACCTCATCAATCTGGTAAATGGAATTCCCGAGTTTGAACCATGCTGAGATGGTTTCTCACCATACCTGCTGACTGCAGTTCCAACAGTGACCACTAAGAGGCATTCCACTCCATATTACTGGACAGAATGAACCGCAGAAAAAACACAAATTGACTTTTTATCCCAGTGATGTAATTTATTAAATATCATTTTATACTGGACATAACAACCATATTTCATTTTGGACTGTTAAATGAACATTTGTTCTACATATAGGGGTCTTTTTAAGACTTCTGAGAGAAAAAGAGAGAAAATCCCGAGTCCCGAAACACCAGACAGACTGCAGTTTCAAGTCAAGCATTGTTTTTATTGTGATACACTCAAACACAGTGAGTGCCATGGGTTACTGTGATCTGGAAGGCTCTATAGAATGGATTAACACACACAGGTTCACACGTGTTGCATGCATCTTGCATACAGTGACCTTCTTACATTGTGCTTTCTCTAAGCAGACGATCTGTAACAATCAAAAACAATCATCTGTTTTCAGTGACCGGTGGGATATTCAGTAAGAAGGACTCATCACTGAGGACAGAAATCCTCACATCGCTGTGATTTATGAGCAATCAGTCAGGTTTGAGCTTCAAATGGACCCACTGCTCTCTGGAAGATCATCTAACTTTAACATTCAGTAAACTGCTTCTCAAACATAAAATCAACAAGAAGGCCTCAACCAAAAACAAAAGGCAACACTTGTCTTGTGGATTGTCTTTCGACTCTTTAAATGATTACACTAAAAGACCTTTTTTTTTTAATTTGTTCGGACTCGAAATGACAACAATTACTGTGCAAGTTCTCTCGCTTCTCACATCATTTGGTTTCACTCAGCTGGTACTCCGGTCTGGATTTGGTATTTCTGAGCCCTCAGAGATTGTGCTGCCTGCTTGGCATTTATACCCAAACCTGATTTTACAACAGTAGTTGGTCAGATATTAAAGAAAAAGAAAAGAAAACTCAGGTCAGTACTCTGGGACCTGTTTGTGCAGAAAACACACTTTTAAAGCTGCACTAATCAGTGTCTTTGTTGTCAAATGATAAAGGGTAACGTGAAAGATGTCATAAGGAGTGACTGTCTCCTCAGCTCCACAGAGCTTTTTTTCCCTTAACCCATGTAGAATTATTGTTTGGATTGAAAATGAAACAATTACTGCAGCTTTAAAAGATTTAAAAAGAAAAATGACAATTATTCACACGAAGAACACTTTTCTAAACACTTTGTCAATATGCAGCATGTTAAATTCAAATTCAGCAAAAAAACAAAAAAACCCTGAACCAACAGGACATTTCTACTGTTGTAGTGTTCTTGCTCACGTTTAGCTCGCTCATTTCACTGTCAGTTGATGTTTTGTGTAAATGAAGCAGCTGATGTTCTTTATATTTGATCTAATCTTCAGCTTTTATCTGCTGTGCTGTAAAGAATTTCAAGATATTCCTTTGATAATGTGCTTTCAATAACAGGACATCATACAACAGTTGTGTTAAAGATTAAACAGCTGGCGGCACTTTTTCATATTCACTCACTCTTCAGCTCTAAACTGACTCCCTGTTTGTCATTTCAAAGGATTTTTCGATTGCCTTTGCAAGCAAGCTGGTATATAGAGCCATATCACCACACACATGCTGATGGAGCAGAATAGTCCCAGCACACATTACACATCACGCCATGCACACAGCTAGAAGGCGTTTAACTTTTTCACTGCTATTTCATCCTCCACACAGGTGTGCATACATATAAGACACTATCTAGATGCACAATAAATGTGCAGTGAAGATAAAGTACACTCTGAAAAAATATATCTTTGATGGCAGAAATATAGAAAATGGACTGACTTAAAGCTGCACCTTGATTCACTAGCAGCTACAAGGAAAACAAACCCAGAATTTAAGTGAAGCAGATGGAATATGCAGAGAACAAATCTCATTTTTACAACTTAAAAAAGTTGGAAAAGTAAACACTTATGAGCCACGTTTGAATCACAGCATTGGATTTGGGAAGAAGGATGGAAGACTACAAGAGCAGGCAGGATGAAATTGGAAAAAAGGGGGAAAAGAAGGATCAAAATCCTCTGCACACACACTCAAATGCAGGTCAAAAGTGGGACAGCTAACTGGAAGAAAGACAAAGAAAATCATCGCCCACCTCTGAACCCTAATATTTTTAATTTCTCTGCTGAACAACATCATAAAATACTCGGAGCTCTAATGCCACAAACACACACACAGAGAACCAGATACTTCAAACACTAATGCAGTCGCACATAAAGTAGTGTGCATTAGTGCTGCAACAAGCAGTCGTATAAATGAAGAAAAGAAATTTATAATCAACAACCTTAACTGAGTGCCTAAGAAGTCTATCAAGACAAAATAATGGATTTAAGTCTTAAGTGAGAAGCTGCCTCAGAGACAAGATAGAGATACAAGCCTCAGAGGGCGTAAACAGGAGGCGTAACACTACCGTGGATATTCTGATTTGCTCACACTTTGCTCTATTCTGAGTGATAAAAGTACATAAATACAGTTCCTATCTGCAGGGTTTCAAAAATGCAGCCAGACAACCATCTGTGGATTACTTTCAGGCCAACGTACGTTTTCAGTTGCTCGAGTTGCTGCGAGTGCCAGCAGCATGAGGCGGCGCGGAGCGTCTTTTCTGCCTTGAGCAAAGACAATTTTTTTTTAACTAATATATTAAAAAACAAAAGTCTAAATAAACTTTACCCAATCTCAAAATGTAAAGCTGAACTGTGGCAGACAATCAAGGTCTTTCTAAACACAAAGCTTATTAAGCTTATGATTGCTCATAGAGTACTGGAGTTTTAAATTTGATGCACTGGTAGCAACGTGTTTTATGCCTATCCAGCAATAACTGGGTTGCCGAAACTGAAGAGTTAAGCAACCACAGTAATGCAGAGAGAGTAGAGGAAAGTGGAAAAAACCTAGGAAACTTCCAAGAAGAGTTTGATGATGTGTCTAAAAACAATCATGGTCAGCATGCGTTAACAGTGTTGATGAAATGACTTCCACTGTCAGACACGGGAGACAAAGCTCCACACTGCAAGTTTACCTAAAGAAAATCATAAACAAACTCAAAAAACATTGTTTCTGCATCATAGAGCTCACATCACCATCAGCAAACACCTTAAAAAAAACTGCAACCTGAATAAATATTCCACTCAAACATTTAAAACTGCCAAAGGATTCCCCCCACGTCTCTCTCTCACAGCTCTGTGGACACATTTTCTTTTTATATTCATGCTTCCAGTGAAATAAAGAGCAGCACTGGACTCAGACATTCAGGTAACAAACGCTTCATAAAATCAACGAGTATTTCTATTCGTTTATAAAAGCCAGCTGGTCACATTATCATTTTGAAGGTGCAGCCACAGACAGACCTGCTTTGCCCTTTTCACTATAAACTACTAACAGTAAAAACCAGAACTCAACTGATTATATACGACAAAAACATATGAAACTAACCATGTTGCAGCGCTTTAACGACAACAGTGTGGATTCATGTTCTGTTCTTTTTCAGTCGAACATCTTTAACTTCGTCTCTGTGCTTCTCTGGTTTATTGTGTGTTGTGGCTGGCAGTCCAAAAGAAACTGTGGATGGCCCCAGTCGTATTCATGAGTAGTGAAACCACCCTTACAGCCCATTTTAGGTGGAGAATAGCTTACTATTTTCCACATAAACAAGGAATTCATTCACAATATTCAATCTCTGCTTGTAACACGTTGTAAGCCAATTAATTAATCTGACTGGGTGAGTAGATGTGGGGTGTTTTTTTATTTATCCCTGTTTTACAGTTACATAATGTGCTTACATGCCACAGATCTACAACCTGCTTTACCATAAAGTGGTTGGAAGGACTCAAGTTTTAAAAATCAAGATTTCAGGGCAGCGATGCTCTCAGCTCTCAACTCAACAGAGATGCTCTCAACTTTGGAATTCACATTTCAGGCAAAAACATAAAGTTTGTAGAAAAATACATCTTTAGACCTTTCCAAGGATAACGCTGCTGTTTCTCTTTCAGTTTATATTTTAAGTATAATCCAAATGAAATTGGATTATATTAAAAAAAAAAAAAAAAAAAAAAAAAGAGTATAAATGCATAAACTTATTCTCCTCATCGACGTCACCATCTGGTTTCTATCGTGTTTTTATGTTTCAGCAGCATACCCAGTTGCTGCTTTTCACACACCAGACTTTAAAGAAGACTTATTATGCCAGCTCAATATCATTATGACTGGACTCCAATACAGTGACTGCATGTTTCACTCTTCAGAATAACTCCTTTTACCACATACTGAGCCTTACTCTTCAGTCCACCCTGTCTGAAACAAATCGTTTCCTCTCCCTTGGAGCCAAATTTCTTCTGACTAGCAAACCCTCACAAAACACAAGATATATTATGGAAATCTGCCCTCGGCGGCAGAAAACAAGGAAAAGCATAATGGGTCAACTGTAAGGGTAACTTTGAGCAAAAAAACTGAACAAAAAACCTTTGTTCTGTTTAATATAATCAAAGGTGTTTTGTTGCTAGTTCAACAGTAACCACCCATGTTTCTAAGAGCTCCGGTTCTAGAAGTGAATATCCCATTCATTTTCTCCATTGATGTGGACTGGTTTGAATTTAGCGCTTTTCTACTCTAAGCACTCAAAGCACTTTACATGTTGTTGTTCAGAAAGTTAAAGAATTTTAAGCCTCGAACCAAGCCAACCAGCTACGAGAGGAATCATAAAAAACAAACAAACAAACAAAAAAAAAACACAAAAAGATTTTTGGTTAAAAACAATAAAGGGAAAAAAGCAAAAGGTACAATAATATGCGCATAAGTTACTTTTAACGGAGAAGGAACTAGACATCCCACAATGCACTGCACACCCCAGATTCCAGAGGAAACAACTTTCAGCCTTCTTGAATTTAATCGTGTTCCCCATCATAGTGTTGTAAAATAATAGCTGTCAATATATTTTGTAGTTGATGTTTGCGTATGTAGTAAAGTAGAAGTTCTCAATAGAGTAAAGGACTTTGTTCCTGCCTGGAATCACTGTTTGTGGCTTTTCCATTTCAAGAAGGATTCAAGTCAGAATTTGAGGATTTAGGTCGTGATTGTGGGTGAAGTAGTTCTTTTCCATTTTACTCTACTATGAATAAAATGCTTTTTTTGTTAAAACAAGGTTGCTATCTGCTTTCTACAGGAGCACACAGCACTGCTTCATAATGTTGTCGCCTGTAGCCAGTCTGCTTTGGATGGTTACAAAATTACAGCTCACGATCAAAATCAACATGAAGAATATAACGGGAATTTCACTTCTAGAATCTTGCAGTATTAGCATTAGTGTTTACCGCAGCTAACACCTGCACTGTCAAATGTAGCTTCGAGCTTTTGATTAATAGCTACTTGGGCTATAAGAAGAAAAATTAGCAGTGAGCAACTAATGAAGGAGAAAAATGATTTGTTCCAGGTTATTGTTGGTAACAGTCCACTTTAATTTGTGTGGACACTAAAACTGCTGGAAGGTTATTTCATAAGGCATCAGCAAAGGCTTTAGCTATAAGCACATGCCGCTGTAGCACAATCAGCTGTCATAGCAGCATTTTGGTTAGTTAGCTAGCCTGTGAATGTCATAGGGCACTTGTGTAGAAATTGTCTGATGTTTCAAAATACTTTCAGAGCGGTCTTGGTGTTTACTATAAACCCAGTAATGGAAAAGAATAAAACCAAGAAAACAAAAAACACATTCCACTGCAAAAACACCAAAACCTGCTGCTAAAAGATGCAAAATATTAACTTTGTTGGCTCCAGGAAATCTTTATCTCAAGGCTACATGTTTTGTTTTGATTTCTTTTTTTCCCCTCATCATGCAAAAAGCAGCATTTCAAGAAACTGGCTTTAGTATGAAAAGTACTAACTACCACAGGACGATGATGCTACAACACTGGGCTGGCAGTGTACAATCAATCACCTGGATCATGCACCAACACACTGGAAGCTTGTCATATATTAAACCTTATCTAGTTAGTACAGTAGCCTTCACCTTGCAACAGTACTGCACAGCCTTTAAAAGCCACAATGTGCAAGATTTAAAAACAGTGATGACAGCAACACGGACTGTACCAACTCAAGATTGTCTTAAAAAAAAGTCCTAATTAAAGAGGCTACAAATATCCTCCAGGTAGTGGCTTTACACCACTTGATCAGGGTAATCTCCAATGTCCCACTGCACACATCTGCATCCAATATCTGGTTAATGCTTTGGCTCCGGACTACAAAATTACGAGGTAAACGGAACACATCACTGGCTCAAGTTAGAGGAAGTTAGAAAACATTTTCGCCTCTGCTGGAACCTTTTTTTGTTCACAGGCTTATTTACCTACTAGTTCTTCAGTTTTATCTCTTAATTTTCTTGCTTGTGTGCTGCAGTGAAAAAACAACAACAACAACTATGCTTACTGCATGTTTTTCTGAAAGGTTTCACACACAATGAAAATAATCAAAATAGATAATAGAGCACATTGGCTTTAAATGAAAGGCTACGACGCATAAGGCTACAGGAGAGGGTGCAGAGACCCCTCGGCTTGCTCAGATAATGGCAGTGAGTTAGTGAGTGAAAACTACCAGCTAGTGGAAGCATTAGTCAAACAATATCTCCCTGAAAACAGGCAGAAGACACCTGGATATTCCCCTGGTACCATGTCATTTCCTCTAAAATGTTTAACCTAAAAAGATATATAAATAGGCAATATTAACAGATTGCTTTCACCACAGTAAATTTTCACTTTGAAGGGGTGTGATTCTCAGGGTGTTTTTGTCATTAGTTTTGAGTTTGATGCATAAAACTCCCTTTAAATTACTACTTAACATCTGCTACATGTTTTTAACAGCATTCTGTATAAAGCTGATGAAGTAAAGTCAATATCTATATATTTATCAAGTGAGATGTCCTTTAGAAGTTTTTAAATGCAGCTATAATTTTTCATCTTGGAACTGTGATGGGAGGTTTTATGAGTGAATGAAAGTGATACGGAAGCTCGAACAGGCACTACGGTCCCCAGAACGCAGGCCTCTGGCTAACAGATATTAAATGAGACAGATCTAGTATATATTAAAGCACTGGATGGATAAAAAGAGCACACAGACTGAAGGTGGAGGCTACACAGCTCAGTTTGCACTCTGCATGAAACACAGATTTGCTGTAGAAAACTGCATGGAGAACTACACTCACTCATATCTGAAAGAGCTTAAACTGCAGGGCAGCTACTCATTGGTGACCTTTGCAGTTGTGTTTTTAACATGCAAACTATGCTGAGGTGTAAATTGAGGATTTAAAAGTTCACTGGACAGTCTGATAGAGGTAACCTCTTTTATAGGCGCTCAGAGGGTAGAAGGTAGCCACGACAAACTTCCCATCGAAGGTGCGGCCTGTCAGCAGCCTCTGAGCCTCTTTGCAGTCGCTGGAGTTAGCATACTCCACAAACACCTGTGGACAGAAGGGAAATGAAGATTTAGTGGGTGCTTTTGTTTGTATTTCACGGCTATGCTGAATACATGCTTTCAACTCATTTAGATAATGAGCTGCAAACAATTTTCCTTTATAAAACATCTGATTTAATGGGACTTCATGTTTAAATAAAGGTAAATAAATTTAAAATAAATGTGTTTTCTGCTGTAATGACTGCATTATTAATCAATCTTCTGAACTGCATTTATAGATATACATTTATATACAGTGAGACGAAAAGTCTGCAAATAAACAAAAGATCGGTCATGTTTTAATATAAACCTGCAGCAGCAAAGGAAGTGTGAACTGTAATCTTTTCTTTCAAGGCTTCTCTTAATAAAATACAGCAACTGTAAAATGATGGAAGATTAAAACCCTCTCAGATTTCAATTCATTTGAAAGGTATGAAAAAGCTGTATTTGTTTAGAAGGAAAGTTTAAAAAGCAGCTTTAGAAGGACAAAAAGACTCACCTGTCCTTTCCCTGGATTTTCCTTGGGGATGAGCAGAGAAACCACGGATCCGTACTTCTGGCACTCCTCTTTCATGTCCTCCAGGATATCTGGGAATGACAATCCGACATTTTTACTTAACTGAGGCAAGCGATGGAATAATAAAGCTTCGAGAAATCAGTGAAGGATAGAAGCAACACAAAAATATGGAAAAAAACAAAGTAAAAATCATGCTGTTGTACCTTCATATTCATCCTCATTGTGCAGGTGGCTGTCATCGATTAGGTTGAGCAGACGCAGAACAGGAGAAGGCAGCAGAACCAGGTCGTCAATGTGAGGTGCTGTTACACACACACGCACACGCACACACACACGCACACACACCTAAGTATAACACACCAGAGAGTTGTGTTTATCTTAGTGAATGTCTCAAATATTGACACTTACCAAAGGGAATACTGAAGAATGGGCTCAGCAGGGCAGTTTCAGCTGAGCATCTTTGTTTTGGATCAGTGACAAGCATGCTGCAGACACAAAGTAACATGAGTCAACAACCAGAGCCATCATGATAAGACTTCACTGTTTAGTGGATGATTCTTTACCTTTTAATAAGGTCTCTGAGGTGATAGACGGGGATGGCAGGGCATGCCAGGCTGTTGTTGGCAAAGACATGGTCTACAATGGCAGCACTGTTATCCTGCAGGGCAGAAAACCATACTGTGTAAGCTCATGTCTTTCTATTGCACCAAAGGTCTGTGTTATTAGATTTTTCTTTGCTTAAAACTTGGAGAGCTTTGCCATACCTTCCACTCTTGCGAGCGGACGGTGTCTTTGAGTTTGATTCCTGAGAACATCTCCACCAGGATGATGCCCAGGCTCCACAGGTCGACGGCGGCCGTGCAGCCCGAGTCTCCCTCCATTTCCACCCCTGCCTGAGCCAGGCTGTTCTGAAGCTCAGCCTCCGGTGCGCGGTACCCGTCTGTCTGGATGTACTTGACATCCTGCAAGATAAGGATGTCGTAATTTCACAAACAGAGCTATCCCTGATCCTCTTTTATTAACATTCACATCTAAATACACACTATTTTATCTTTAGCTAACATAAAAACAAAATGAGCACAAAACATTTGTTCTAGTCATCTCTATTAAGTGCATTTATTTCTTTTCAAATAATGTGCTCTAAATGCATTTGATACAGACTGATTCATAAAAGCTTAAACTCAATCGCTAGTTGGTTCAGCTCCAACCAAGAAGACAAACAGAGAGCCTGTGTTAAGAAGTTCTGTCAATAAGAGGAAAAACTCTCAATGCCTTCATAAGGTGAAGCTTGGAATAACAACAGCTGCTTTATCTCCAAATTGCTCAGGCTCTCTCATGGTCTGCTTTCAGCAGCCCGCTACTGGCTGTCAGCTTTCTTTCGTCTGCCCTAAGTCTGCCACGCAAAGTCTCCCGAGGTATCCATGTCTTCTAACACCTAGACCTCTCTTTAGTCTCATCTGCACCTGCAGACATCCTGCAACAACGGCAGGAAACCACAGACTAGTGGCCATCACAAACTGGTCAAAACCCACCTAATCAGTGCCAAACTCACTATTGAATGAACCTGTATCTTCCACCACATCCACCTTTTTCTGGATTTTTAAAAAAATCTGTTGAACAATATTTAAAGTTAAAGAAAATCTCCTGTAAAAAAAACACATCTTTAACTTCAGTCATTGCATCATGTTTTTTTAATGTTGGGGAATAAATTGTTGAGCTTAAAATATTGAGAATAATAACAAAACCCCACCTGGTTTCCCTGTTTGAAGCTGAGGCCAAAGTCAATGAGCTTGAAGGACTCGTCATCAGCGCTCCAGAGGATGTTGCGTGGTTTGAGGTCTGCGTGGACGTAGCCTTCTTTGTGAAGGAAGGCGAGAGCCTCGAGGATGTCTCTGGCACAGTGCTGGACAAGCCACATGGAGTGGCCTTGCTGGGCTCTAAACACAAATGTTGAACTAGGATGTTACACAGGTAACTCACATCCTCTTAGCAATAACAAAATCTAACATTATTTATTATATAACATGATCACTGGTCCAGATGCTGTTTATATTGTTAAAAGTCTTGTATTACAGCTGGAAAAAAAAAGGAAAACTGAACAATCTTCACTCCCAACAACTGATAAATAGTGCTGTCAAACTATCCCACAATACGTCACTTTATGTTGTAGTACAGCCACAATACATGCAGCATATTTGTTTGACCAGCAGATGGCATTATGTGCTGCTTGAATGAGGTTTTGACACAGTACACGAGTATGGCAAAACATGAAGCCTTCTCTCCATGCTTTAGGAAAAGAAAACTATGTTACTATCCAATGTATTTAGAAGGTAATAAAAGATTTAACGCATAACGTTGCAAAAGTCTGTAATGTAAATATAGAAACTACTGCCATGAGAAATGCCACTAACTTTTGACAGTTTAAGTTGAAAAGTAGACATGTACAAAATCATAAAATTTTGTCATTTGCAGAGACTATTGACAGTGTCAGGATGGGGGGAAAATGCAAATGAAACATGGTAAGAATTTGAATCTGCCATAGACAGAGTAATGGGATTGGCTTGGTTGTGCCTCGGTCCTATGTAGAGCTTTGCAGACAACTGTCTACATGTGATAGCTGTCACCAGGGGTTACTGTCATATGTGGAACAACTATTCCTGTTTGTGCCCCCCACAGAAGACTGAGAAGAAGTCATACCATACAAAGAACTTCTTTGTAATGAAATAAAATTCGAACATGCAGCTACTGCCTGAGGTTCTCAGGCTGCTATTTTAACCTTTGATTATTTTTCCCCACTTCTTTCACTTTGTTAACTTCACTGGTGCTCTCATCTGTTCCAGTTCAGCTTTCAACCAATCAGCATTCTATCTATTCACAGTTTCATCCATACTGCCTACGAGCTATGGCTTCTTTTAATCACTACTCCACACAATAGTGATATCACCTCACTTACCTTACACCTTGGGTACTACTGTTGCGCCTCACCAGCAGCTCAGACACACTGACATCCAGGAGCTCCAGCAAAAGACAGCGTGTGGTCACACCCATAGAGCTGTGGTTGGTAAACACTCCATACAGTGTGACTGAGAAACAAAAGGGGGAAAAGAATGCATCGTTACACACATGGTGAGAATTATATTACTTAGAACTTCATTGAGGTTTTCAACAAAAACAGTCAATAACAGTGCAATGCCAGCAGAAAGACATACCAGTATAAGACCATCTTGCTGATCTGTACAGACATGATCCCCATGACATAAATGGATTATTACAATCCACTGAAGTTAAGCTCTCACAACAACTTTTAAGAACTACTTAAGGCCAGATGAAGGTGTTGAAGACTAGCATGTTACTAGATATGAGTTCATGAGTTATTATAAAGGAAATAAACAAACTAGGGTGGGGACAAATCAGATGACTGGGTTTTCTAAGCAAATACTGCAAAAATAGGCAGTGATTTTCTAATACATTTGACATTTATTGGTTAAAAAATGCTTCCTATTAAGCTTTTCCGCTGTTGTAGATCCACTCTGATCTCTTATACACATGTACTGTTGAAATGGCAGTTTTTCAGATATGTGAGGTTGTTCTACGTCTGCTTTGTAAAAGAATGATTAGGTAGGTTGTGCTTCTATACAGGAAAAGAAAAGTAGTTTGTTATGCAACTGTTTTAATGGTCCACATGAGAGCAAACGTTTTACACAAGTGAAATAAGGCTTTTACCGATGTTTTTATGTCCCTGGATGTCTTCCAGCACGGACCTCTCCTTGTGATACCCGTAATCTCCTCCCTGAGTGTCGGCTTGAAACTCCTTCACAGCTGCAGTGGCTCTGCCCGAACTGACCCGGTACACCGAGGCCGAGACTCCCTGGCCGAGACGCGACTGGACGGTCCAAAGCTCGCCGAAGATCTCAAACAGCACCGGCTTCATGCTCTGGTCTACGCCACCCTGTGGGGGCAGGATGCTGTCCGGGTGCGGGGCCTGTACCTTTGCGCTGGGCTCAGAGGAGCCGCAGTGAGCCATTAAGGGAGGGGGGAAAGTAGGAGAGGAGCCAGCTAGATGACTGGTGGCAGCAGCTGCAGGATCATTGCAAAGACGACTGTACCGGGACGCGTCAACAGCAGCGAGAACACTCTCTGACTAAGCCTACGTCAGTGTTCAAACTAACCCGAAAGCAATACCCGAGCATATCAGACGACAGTTTTCTACCCGAGACGGCCAAAGTAAGTTCAAGCCAGTCAGCTGACAAAAAGTGAGCTAACTTATCTCCAAACTAGCCATTGAGTTTGAGCACAGAGATAAACCGCCGCCACAGCGCATGGGCTGAAGCTTCCCCCATAATGCACCGAACAATACTAAAGCGTAAGAAGTTATAACAATAACTTCAGAAATGTTATCCGCTACTGCAGCAAAGTTCGACTTGAGTTGTAAACTCAGGTTGTTGATATTGATCTTACTTCCGTTTCTACCACCCTCCTTCCTTGTTGGTGGTGCATGTTTTTCCAGCACTCTGCCCCCTACCGGTAGGGAGTGTACGTACACTATTTTAGATTAAACAAATATATGATGGTTAACTAAAATTAAACTATAAGCTAAAACGTAGTTTGAAAAACAAAAACAAAAAACAAATATTTAACCGTTTTTTTGAGTCATCACAGGGTACATTTGCAGTCGTAGCGCCTAAGCTGTGGAATAATTTACCCCTACACATCAGACAGGCTCCTACTGTCAATCTTTTTAAATCTTATCTTAAAACGCATTTTTATTTACTGGCTTTTAATACAGCATGAGAGTTATTTGTTATTTGTTAATTCATATTTGGTGTTTGCTTTTAATACTCTAAGTTGTTTTATTATGTATGTTGTATTCTTGTACAGCACTTTGGTCAACGCTCCTGTTGTAATTAAATGTGCTATATAAATAATTAAACTATTAACTATTAACTATTAAACTACATCTGCATCTATTTCACTCTATCCCTAACATCCCCCTCTGTCACACCAACACTCTGTATGTCCTGTGTAAATACCTCCACGGGTCTCCTCTGAGGTCTTCTTTTCCTCCTGTCTGGCAGCTCAGTATTTAACATCCTCTGTCCATTGTATCCGCTACCCCTCCTCTGCACATGACTCTCTAACTTTGTCTCCAAATTGCTCAGCCTTAACTGTCTCTCGAATGTACTCACAGGACTGTGTAATCCTGTCCCTCCTGATCACGCCTAAGAAAAGCAGGTGAACTGTGGGGCTGTATGAGCAGGGCAAACCCACATTTGACACACCTGCGTCCCAGGTGGATGTGTCCACACAGAGCCCACAGCAGTTTTGTCTTTTGGGGCACCCATATGCCCCAAAAGAAAGAAAAACCCATATGGGGGAAACCCACATTTTTCTTTTAAATCATTGATACAATATCATGCATATTCGTTAATATCCTACTACATAATAACATACTTGGGGACATCCGAAGGACTTTATTAATTTGTTTATTTATTATTTATAAAAACGACGTAAATTTGAAATGGAACATCGCTTCTTTTGTTCTCTAGATAAATTACATTTGGATTGATATCCGATATATGCAAAGTAAGCCACTAAAGCTAGTAACTATTTGAAAGTCCTTAAATTAAGATAATCCAATAGTTTTTACTTTATTTCAGAGTAGACCTTTTCCCGTTCTATTACACGGTTTCTGCATTTTTACGTTATTATTATTATTTTTCTGTGAACTACCTTTAGATTCCCCGGAAATGGAAGAACTATCATACCGGAAAAGGAAAACGTCAACAAGATGAGGTGGTGTTTTTGAACATTTAGCAGAAAACAGCACTCTATGCACAGTGGTCCTACGCTGCAGGAGGACAACCGGAACAGGTCGTTGACTGAAGTCGGCAGCTTTTAAAACCTTGAAACAGTAAGTTGACGAATCAAAGTGAGCACAGAGCCGTGAAGGAGAATTCACGTCACATAATTTTACAGCATGCAGTCACTGAAGTGTCAGCTCCTAAAGCAGACGCTGTGTCGTTTGTGTGTCGGTTTCGGCAGCAGGGTGAGTGTGTGCAGACTTCTACTAAAAACCGACTTTAAAGGGAGTAACGCGAGAGAATGTGAGAGTTGACTTCAATAGAAGCTACAACAGCAGCCGGCTGTTATTTCAACAGAAAGTGTGGCGGCTGATGTTTTTAACGAGCAGCTGTTACATTCCTTTTTTTTTCTCCTGAAGACAATCTCAGCAACAAGCGAAGCCACCGAGTGACCACACAGCCACAATACTTTATCTAACCGTAGCTCCCTCTTTACTAAGTGTAGCATTGTTTGCTACCATTTGCTACATAATACAAACGTCACTCCTTATTTGCAGATTTGTTAAGGGGGGTTCAGCAGTTTTTTTTTGATGTCGAAGGACAGTGAGCGCGAGGTCAGTGGTATTGAGGTGTGGCAGGGCGCGTGACTTTCCAGAAAACCAGCTGACTTTCAGGGATTTTTTTTGAAAGATCTGGAAAATACTGGTGTTTTTGCAGATTGGTCAGTCGAGTTGTAAACCAAATTAACACCGCTTTCCTTTCCTGCAATAAAAAAAGAATGCAAAAGGAAAACAAGTTTAACATACGACATCAAAAAGAGCCGTCAGACCTGCTGAAACAGGGCAAACCATAAACAGGGCTAACCATAAAAGTCATTTTCTAGTTGGCCTCTGAACACGGCCTCCGCTTCTCCCTCTTCTGTATCTTCAACCAACAATAGAACTATTTCAAAGGGCAAAAAGCAGCATGCACCTTGTAGGCGACCACTTTTTTGGAGCCATTTCAGTGGTCATTTGGATATAAAACCGCATGCATGCATGCATTCAACAGCCAAAACAAAGAAACTGCCCTTCTTCCCTCTGGAATCATACTTCTATCAATAATGCTCAGTTTTTAGAGTGTCATGTGTCTCTCTATAATGCTTTCAAAGAAAGACATCAGGTGCTTAAAAGCTGACATTGACGTGGGAACCACAAAGTGTGTGGGCCTGTTAGTGAAAGCTACTGATGTCAGTAGATGATAACCAAGAAGTTCACAGATCATTTGTAGATTCTGACTAAATTGTTTCCGAGGAAAGTTACTCCACCCTCTGTTATCTAGTGATCAAGCCTTCAAAATCTCAAAAGGCACCAAGTAGCCACCAGAACTGATGTGGTGTTATGTGGAGTTTTTTTTTTTTTTTTTTTACTTTGTGGCTTCATAGTGTAGTAGTTTACACATTTGCCTAACAAGTGAAACATCCCTAGCAGGCACCCAGAAGGAGAGACAAATCCCTTTGAAATTGCATAAGACATAAAGAAAATCTGTTGAATACGGAAGCAGCTGAAAGCAGTTACTATTTGTGCCATCAGTGGAAGATGTCTGAGAGGAATGTGGAACAAGCAGATAGTGTTTTGTGTTAGGCGGTGCGAGTCAGAGAGGGCGGGTACAGGTGTCTTGGATCAACAGGAATGTAGTTCCTTCTACACGCTGCCACACTGAGCTCTTTTACATCTGGGCTTGCACTACTTATTGACTGATACACATCTATGGCAGGTATTATCAAAGCAGATGTGTTTCTATGGTGTTCAAAATTAGATGAGAAACAATTTTGCATATATGGGTTTTGTATAATTAATGTTTGTGTGAGTGCACTTTGAGAAATTTCTTTGGCTGCTGAATCTCAAATCCAACTCTGAGAAAAATCCTCAAGTTTCTTACTTTCAGGTCTTTTTATTTGAAGTATTGTAATTATTATATAGTGAGGGGAATGATCACATCCCTCTAGCTGTTGAAAATGCAAGTCAGCAGCCTTCATTTCCTTTCATGCTTCCTTTTCAGCTTTTCCTTTTTCCCTTTGGTGCAAAAACAACTTTGGAAATTCTCATACTTTAAGATGTGCAAGCTTTCAATTCAGAAATGTTTTTCATAAGCTAATATTTTTACTCCTGTATACAAACTTAATTCTAGTGTTCTGGCTGCATTCTCATCATGAGATCTTGTGTTTAATCTAAGCTAAATTTTGATATGGATATATCACTTACAAAGGCTTTGCACAGTCTCTCCTTGCATTTGTCAGTCAATATGAGTTTAATTGGATCTTCCTTTTACTAGTTGGACAGTTGCTCTACCAGTTCTTCAGCTGTTATTTATATTCATTTGTTTGACTGTGATGTTTGGGATAATAAGTATATGGATCAAGAATCCTATCTGTCCAGCTGTACCTGCTGGACTCATTAATGGTTTGAACTCTGTTTTCAAAGCATAATTGGTCATTCTACCTGAGAATATCAATAATAATGCTATACTGTGAAAACTGTGACATACTGTTGTTACACCGTCATATATTTCCTTTGCTGTCAGTTTCTCCTAAGACCTGTGTTTGTGTGCATCCTTGTCTTTGTCTTAAGTTTATGCAGTATAAAACTACCGAATGGTGTACACACTTCCTACTTTTTCACAGCCACCTGAGTTGAGCAGGTCTTACTGACTGGCTCTTACTCTGCTTTTCTTTTTAAGGTGCTTCTGAGAGGCATGAATGACTTTGCAGTTCTTAACACAGGGCGCAAGATGCCCCTCATTGGACTGGGAACATGGAAGAGTGAGCCTGGAAAGGTAGAAACTGCACTTCTGTCCTCCTGTTTTTAAGCCATTTGAGACTTTCTAATAAAATAAAATGGCGTTGTGTTTACCCCTTTCCTTCATCTTAATGTCACACAATAAAGTTGCACTTTTTTGTATCCTTAATTAAATTGGCATGTGTAAACTGAGAAGTGCTTTCTGTTTTTTACAAATTCAACTCTGCAGTTCTCTCAGCTTTTTGAATTGTTTTTTTTGTCTTGTCTATTTTATTTATTTATTATTTAAAAAAAAAATATTGACAGGGTAGTAATGAAGAGTAGACAGGAACAAGGGGAAGACATTATTTTCACCATATATTATTTTCAATGTATTAGAAATGGGGGAAAAATACAGTTTATTACATTTAGATTGTCCTACATTTAAACTGATTTTGCCCATAAATTCCTATCAATATGCTTCACTGCCCCCAAGTGGACAAGAAATCGTTTGATAAGCTCTAAGTATCCAGTGAATGAAAGTCTAATATAGTATTGTTTTATGTCCGGTAATTGCAGCCCATTTATTTTTTTCACTTGTTGGTCTGAGAATTTAGCAGATTCTGATGTTAAGTTTAGATTTTTTGGTACAAACATTAAGAACGTGTATGGGTACTTACTGAAACTTGTATATTTATTTCTAACAGGTGAAACAAGCAGTTATTTGGGCACTGGAAGCTGGGTATCGCCACATTGACTGTGCATCCATCTATGGCAATGAGGCTGAGATTGGAGAAGCCCTGCAGGAAAAGCTCGGACCCGAAAAGGTAGAACTGCTTCACCAAACTGTTCAAAGCTCCAGTAAAAACACACATAAAATGTGTCCCCTGAGAGCAACTGATTTTAAACTTGTCAGACTTTACTGACCAGTCTGGTCTACTACTGTCTTTAAAAACAAAGAATTCATATCTATCGTGTTCTGTGCTCCAGTCCCTAAGAAGAGAGGATGTGTTCATCACATCCAAGCTGTGGAACAGCAAGCACCATCCAGATGATGTCGAGCCAGCCCTCCTGAAGACCCTGAAGGACTTGAAACTTGAATACCTGGACCTCTACCTCATCCACTGGCCTTACGCCTTTCAGTGAGCTCAGCCTCCACATGGTCCAATAATGAGACAGTTAGCTTATGTTCCCAAAACCACCTTTGTTATATCAAGATAACTGATGGATTATTGTATATCTTATGCCAAATTAATCTGCTCACAGGTTAAGTTTTAAAATCTTAAAACGATTTTGACAAGAACTATACTACTTCATTAAAAAGTGTTTATAAAAAAATTATGACATTTCTTAAAAGTTAGTTGATGCTCAAACTGATAAACAAGCCTGTATTTTGAGACCTTCTTGACTTGCTCCTAGACGAGGAGACGTTACTTTCCCCAGAAAGGAGGATGGCACCTTGCTATATGATGACACAGACTACAAGCTGACCTGGTCTGCCATGGAGAAACTGGTGGGAAAGGGTCTTGTCCGAGCCATTGGCTTGTCCAACTTCAACAGCAGGCAGATTGATGACATCCTGTCGGTCGCCAGTGTCAAACCAACTGTCCTTCAGGTACAGGATGTTTGTGATGTTGATGGTAATAAAAGGTGTTTGTAAAATGCCGGAGGTGACCCTGGTATTGCTTCATTTTTGCTGGACAGGTAGAGTGCCACCCCTATCTGGCCCAGGTAGAGCTGCTGGCCCACTGTCGGGATCGGGGCCTGGTGATGACGGCCTACAGTCCACTGGGGTCTGCTGATCGAGCCTGGAAACATCCGAACGAACCCATCCTGCTGGAGGAGCCTGTGATCTCTTCCCTTGCAGAGAAATATAAAAAGTCTCCAGCTCAGATTCTCCTGAGGTAAGTCTATAGATCAGAATATCCAAAAGTACTCTGCTAAAAAAAAAAAAAAAAAAAAATGCAAAGATCACACTGTGTCTCTGTTTATCTTCGACCTTTTTACATAAACTTGCCTTGCCTTACATTCTTTGTTTCTTAAGGTTTCCAATTTTACATTTCAAATGATATCATCAAAAACACATCCTGATTCAGCTTGTTAGTCTGTAGCTCAGCATGCATCTAAACATTGTAGTGCATGGCAACTTTACTCACATTTGTAGTCTTAAAACAGCAAACTAAAGCTAAAAAAAAGCAGCATACTACTTGTATAAAACTCGTGTGCTTGATGCTCTGGGCAGAAATGCACACTGGTATGGTGACGAAACCCTTCAGCAGCTTCACATCAACACAAATCCTGTATTTCCAGGTGGCAGACACAACGTGGAGTCGTAACAATCCCTAAGAGTGTGACCGAGTCCCGCATCAAAGAAAACATACAGGTGAAGTGAGATTTAAATAAATGTTACATTTTGTGGTCCAGCTACAGTGAGGTATGTTGTGTTGTATGTAAAGGGTTTTGTTATGTTGTCAGGTGTTCGACTTTACCCTTGAAGCAGAAGAAATGAAAAGTATCGCAGCACTGACCAGGGGCTGGCGCTACATCGTACCAATGATCGAAGTAAGTGGACTTAATCAGTACTCTAATAAATCTTTATGTTGGGACATAACCGCTAAGGAGCTCTTACTGTCTACATCAGCTCTGCAGTGATGAGCAGAGACAGAGATGCAACACTGCACAACGTTTGTGTAAATCTTGTAAATACGAGCTGAAAATAATAAAAATACTATACCTATCCTATGATTATGAAGATGGGGGTGGGTTGAAGTTAGTTTATATTGGATTATGGAGCTCTTATGTGTGATTTGGAAAATGTTCATTATATGAATATTAAATGTTCCATCTCTTCATTGAATACAATAAAGTCATTAAAGAATTATTAAGTTGGCTCATTTTTAAAAAATAAAAAAAAATTTATTCAAAGGAGATGGTTGATTTTTACCAGCTAAGCCATAGTGGAATACGTATTTTCAGACAGTTTTGGTTAAACAGGAAAAAAACAGTTGATGTCAAGAATTAACACATGAACTTGCAAAATGCAAACAAAAAAAGCTAAA
Organism: Diplotaxodon limnothrissa; assembly: GCF_057381915.1. Taxonomy (NCBI): domain Eukaryota; kingdom Metazoa; phylum Chordata; class Actinopteri; order Cichliformes; family Cichlidae; genus Diplotaxodon; species Diplotaxodon limnothrissa. The sequence continues at coordinate 15,768,199 of NC_140617.1, read as the reverse complement.
TGTGTTTAACTTTTGTTACTGCAGGTGGAAGGAAAGCGTGTTCCCAGGGATGCCGGACATCCCTTCTACCCTTTCAATGACCCATATTGACAACTCACACTACAGCCTGAATTTGTGCCTTCAACAACCCCATCAACACACCTTCACCTTCCCACATCACCGATAAATGTTCCTGGGTCCTGCCATCGAAGTTTGTCTTTAGATTTTGTTCAATTCTGCACTTGCCGTTAGAGTAATTCAAGTTAATATTGGTGGTTGAGACTGAAAAACTGGTAACTGTAAAAACACCGTACAGTATGTGTTAATTTTTTAATAAACATTTTGTTACTTCCCTTGCAAGCGTTTATTTCACTGAATGATTATTGGCTTAAGCTGTCTCTTTAATATTATATCTTAGAAGAAAGTGCTTTTAAGATTCTGTTTGGTGTGTCCATTTAAACCCATTCATTTCATCTGGTCTACATGACCACCTCAATCATGCAACAAAAACAAGTCTGTATAATACAGTCAAGTAATTAATAGTAATTTGTGAATTGTGAGTGCAGTTCTACAAGAAGGCTTACATACACCCAACAACCTGTTTCACAAGCATGACATCCATGGTTTGCATGGGGTGAGCATTAAAACCAAATGCATCCTGATATAGAAGTAATGAAACTTAAATTTCATTAAAAACGCAGGCCATGAAACTAACTCCACATAAAAATTAAAGTTGAGAAATGTGCTGTAACTCCATGCCTTTTTTTTTTTTTTTAAATTCTGTGACTTTGATGCCTCCTTTCTCCACCTATGACTCCAAATCACTGATGGTGTATGAATTCAAAAATCACATTCTTTGAAAACAGAAGTTGTCTAAATAACTATTAAGGCTATTAAATCTCACTTCTGATGAATTTGTCTACCTTCAGCATCAGCTTTCAACTTTGTTGCATTCTGTGTTAGTTACCTTAACTTGCAGGTGCTGTGGAGGTGTGCCCATCTTTACATTAGCAGACCACAGCCTTATAATGTCCACTCCAGTATTAAGAACCTAAAGTGATGGATTTGGCTGCCAGCTCTTGATTTTGACACTTGATATAAAATTCCACGCAGTGTTTTATGAATAATAGTCATTTTCCACTGAGAAGGGAAAAAAAAGTTTTTAAAATGTGTATAAAAATGTCTTTAAAAATAAAGACACAATCCAGCTTCTGGTCCTTGCAATCACAGTGGTCACATACAATGGTCTTCTCTCATCTCCTGCAGTACCTCCTCTAAAGCTTCCTTCATTGTCAGTTTGGGAGATCTGTGCATGTGGATAAGCTGAAAACAGAGGGGAAAGTTTCACTAAGTCACGCTTTGACCAGTATTGTTTTGAAATTACTTTTGTGGAGATGAAAAATAAAAATAATGAGCTGGAAATTAGTACAATGAGTACACTTTAAATGTCTGTTATTTCCATTACTGAGCCAAAAAGCTACAGATAAGTGTTATTCACAGCCAGTGCGTGAGTATACTTTACCTTCTTGGTGTCCTCGAGAGTGGTATATCTGTAGTTTGGTGGTTCCAGACTCTGCACCAGGCTGGAGTGCAGGTGGCGGTTGCTTTCAATGAACCGCCTTGTCATGGCAAGCTGCTGTTTTAGCAGTTCATTGAGAACAAATACAGCTGGATTGAAGGTGCTGATTGCTGATGGAGAACCAAGGGATACACATTGCAGGTTTAAGTTGAAATATTTATGAATGTTTAAATGACAGTAACAAAAAATGTCTTTTAACTATTTAACTGATCTGGAAGGCACTGTCTCCCAGTATATCACCTATAGATGGCGCTACAGCTTCATAATTTTTTTTTTTAAATGGCCCCACCACAGCCATCAGTATGACTCACTTGAAATTTGCCATCATCCTTGTACAAACCCTAATAATCCCTGAGAATTACCATCTGAATCCAGGTTTAAAAGATTTTCTGTTATCAGTGTGACAAATCCAAAATTTGACAACTTTCTAGTTTTCTTGACAAAGTGAAGAGTCTCAGTGAAAGTGTGTTTTCAGTGCTGTCTGTTAGTTAATCTGTCAGCAAGATCATGTGGAAAATGCCATCAAAAATCTTATTTTTGAAACATTTTGGAGAAAATCATGATCACTTTTTTTAACCAATGAGGAGCATAATTGGCCTGATGTACTAGTACACCCCAGGCTCTTAGTAGGTACACCTATGGTATGAATTTTAAAATAATACATCGCTTTGTTCTCATGTTATTGCATTCATAAGATTTTCTGAAAACTTGAGCTCTGACCTTGACTTTGAGGTCAATGTCACTGAGATTCAAACTCATCGAAGATTTTTTGTAGGTGATTCTATGGTATCAGTTTGAAAACCCCTACTGCATGCCTGCCCGCCTGGCAGGGTGACAACAATACCCAATCAGACTTTTACAGCTGAGGGGTAAAAAAGCACGTGAAAGAGCAAAATTTTAAACATCGACCATGGGAAGAGTACATATGTTAAAAAATATAGAATGTTTTTTTTAATTATTTTGTATTTTATTTAGTTTTATTGGTTCTCACCTTCTACCATTTCTGCATTGAGGGTATGACTGACCACTGGAGAAGGATTTATGTAGGTCATGCTCACCATAGGGTCCACAGCAGGAATATCTGAAAAAAAAAAAATTAAAGCTCAATGCGATAAGACATAAGTTCTAGTTGCCCACTCAGAAAATGGGGACCTCTCTGGTTCACATCGGCATACATAATCATGGACTCATTTACGTTAGTCCCTGTCAATCAACACCAACGTGAAACAGCGCTCAAGCTTCTCTTCTTTTGTGAAAAGAAGCTTCAGATATTCACTCATGAATTCATCTTAACTTGTATTGATTTCTGCAATTCACTGCTTTCGTCACTCATTAAATCTGCCTTCCAGTGCTCGCAGGCAACGCAAATGCCAAATGGCTGCTCCTGTGACACTTGTTGCATTAAGGATCCAATTTAAAATTCCTTCCTACCTACCTACAGAGTATTGCACAGCCAAGTTCACTCTTTATCTTGCTCACTCAAGTCCAACAACCTAAAATTATTCCTAGTTCTCTGCACATGCCTGAAGCCACGGAGCCTGACCTTTAAAATGCTCTGAAGTTTGTGGATTCTGTGGACTTTCTAAGTCAGCTTCAGACATATCAGTTTACTCTGGCATTTTAGTTACAGGATTTTAAAAAGTAAATAAGTATTTCTCTTAGATCCAAAGAACAATGCAAGATAAAGTTCAGATTAGCGCCTTCATACAAACAAGATCTCCTTTAACTTAATAAGATGATTTAAAGGAATTTTGGTGAGAAATGGTGTCTCTCTCACATCTTAGATAGACAAATACTATGTGTAGCAGACAAACCTGTTGGCCATGTTGAAGCCAGTGGACCAGAATGGGTCTGTACTGCAGTCTCTTTTAAAACCTTTCTGGCTGAAGTACGTCTCCTCGACTGTTGATATGAAGCCTGGCCCTCATGTAATAATGACGGTCTGGAGTCCTCACTTCTGCCTTGGCTGTTTGACTTGGAAGTGTGACTGCGATCTGAGGTCCGTGAGGTGGAGGAATGACTTGCTTCTGAGAAAGCTCTCGAATAATCATCTTCTGTCCTCCCATCAGACATGTCTGAATCCAAACCCCCATCTCTGACTTCTGACACCATCTTCTCTTCACCTCCATTTCTCTGGAGATCCTCTGACACTTGACTGGCACTGTAATCTGGCTCTGTTTTGCTCTCACTCTCAAAGTCACTTTGGTAATCCAGCAGCTGGTCTTGTTGCTGTTCCTCCTCGTGTAGCTGCTGCTTTCTGTCTGGAGATCCTGGAACAGGGCTACCCTGTTTCATGAAAGCAAAGATATCAGTCTAGGGAGTCCTTCAGAGAATTTAGAGATCTCAGACAAAGGGTCCCCTGAAGAATATTATACGTATACTAACAATCAGCCTTCACCTGCATGCAAGGAAATTTGACAAACACAATAAAATGCAGTAAACAGTTGCTTTCTCCAGCTGAAGAGTATCTCAAAATGTAAGTTCATCCTCTCAAGAATAGGAGCATTACTACTGCCCCATTTATCTCCTTGAGACAGGATAACTAGAATTCGCTGTATATATCTCAGCAGAACAGCTGTCAGTTGGTTCACCTCCTTCAATTAAAGTCTGTAAACTGGACCACTCAACAGTATTTGTGTTGTTAGTATTTTGGAGCATTTCTACTTTTTCTACTTGCGCACTTTATACAACATGTCTCATCAACTCATTTACATCAGCATGTTTTCTATGCCTAACTGCTTCTATCTAACATTCACACATCCACTCAAATTGCGGTTCAGTATCTTGCCCAAGGATACTTGGCAAGCAGACTGCAGCAACCAGGGATCGAACCACCAACCTTCTGATTGGTGGATGACCTGCTCTACCTGCTCTGAGCTACAGCCACCCCACTAATAATAATACAGGTAATAATATGGTTTGGTGTGCGGTACAACACAACAAGAAGTTTGTGCTCTAGTGTAGGTGACTGAACTTTCTAGCACAGCTAATTAGTGTGGTTATTTAGCACTAATTAGCAGATACTTCTAGAATATAGAGTGAATCTGTTTGATTCCCTCTATATAAATGTATCTTATGATATAGGTTTATTGTATAGGATAGCGTTGTTAAAAAAGTTACAAATGCTAATGTTATACTCAGTCTATTTAAAACGTAAACGTAAACCATCTCATTTCTGTGGGCCTCTTAGAATTCAAACTTAGTCCAAGGTTCATTTTTCCACTGCCACAGTGGAATAAAATTTCTATTTCTATTTAGTTTATTTCTATTTAGTTTATTCTAATAAATCTTTAGAATGTTTTTTGACCATTTTAGAGCAGAGAAAGAATCATATTTAAGATATGACAGAAAACAAACTTATAATCATAACCCCTAGGATATCACATGTAAATATCCAGATTATTGCACATATGTGTTTTAATGCTTGTGGTTATTAATGTGAGGCTTTAACACATGGCTGTTTTATGATGTAAGATTTTTTGGTTTCGTTATTAATGCAAATTTCAGTGCACCACGCCAAGGAGAAAATGTCCTTGTGGACAGAATTTAGAGTCTCCAGCATTAATATCAGTGGCGTTACATTAACTTCAGGGTGTCGATTATCGTTCATCACTATCACAGACACAAGGATACAACTTTGCATACATACAGTTATTATCTTTTTCTAAATAAGGATTTATTTAGTGTGTGCACTGTGGAATAATGTTTGCACATAACATCAGGAACCTGTGATTAATACCTGAGTCACAGCTCCTTGCGCTTTCTTTCTCACTATTTAATGCCGTAAGGAACATCAGGCAGTCAGTGAAATCACATCAAGAGCAATTTAAAATATTTCTTCCTTTTCTTTGACACTACTCTAGCTGGTGGCTCCCTAGGTGGCCGGCTATTCTTGTTATATAAACAACAAATCCAGTGTCTATAATAAAGTCTTTCTCATTAAACTCATTGTTTTTATTTTATGTTATTTAACCAAATTCTTTTGGTAATCATTGCTGCTCTTTGTCTGTGGCAGCAGCAGTCCTAACCCAACAGCAGACAAAGTAAGCAACAGCTAGGGATCATAGTGAGGCATTTAGCAGCCAACTACCTGGCTGTTCCATTTGGAGCTGATGAGCAAATCAGAATTCTAATAATTTTAACTGCAACAATTATGTCTTGTGGTCCAAAACACACCTGTTTCCCCCTATCTGAAAAGATGATATGTTGATGATGTGTTCATAGCTTGTTTTGACTTTGTGTATAACATGTTTTCATAGATATAATGAGTGCAATTCAACAAATATTTCCTTTAAAGTGGACCTGCTATGCTCTTTTCTTTCATGCATTTACCATTATAGTGACTGACATTCATTTTAAAAATGCTCAAAGTTTAGTCAGGTCATATGTGCAAGTCATCTATGCGGGCCAAAAACTCAAGTGTAGTCTTATATGGTCATCTCTGGCACACAGCTGTGTGGAAGAAGCCCAAGCCACCTACTGCTCAAATCATGAGTTTATGAGGGGTAGCCAGTCAGAGCAGAGTTGGTTGGATGGGTTTTTTTCAGAGTGAGTATGAACAGAGGGGGCTGCACCAAGGCACAGATATGATGAGTCGAAGATAAATATGGATTATTTTGAACTCTGAATCATGCAAAGCTACTCTGGCAGAGTTCAAGAATACAAATATGGTGCTATAAATGAGACTAATAGGTCCTCTTTAAATTATGCTACACTGAATGGCAAACTTTCTCCTTTCTTCTTCACTTTATACTTGTTTAGAACTAATTCCTGTCATTTCCCACCTGTTTTCTTGGCGTTTCTGCATTAAATTCAAGGCGAGCAGGTGCAAGGTCATCCAGTGTCATCACATTAATCTTGAAGTCTGCAGAAACATAAAACCACAATGACAGAATTTAGAGTGTATATTCACGTAGCCAACTATAACATGTTACTCAGTTTATAGCTGCTAGCAGTGCAACGCATAAGGCTACAAAAAGACACTAAAAACACCTGATGATTAAAAACTGAAAACTGAATATTGAAAGAGGCTAACTTGTAAATTGAGACAATCTCATAAAACTGGTTTATGTGACAAACTGGAACATATCGAAGTCTATTACAATGCACGTCAGGGTACTAGAAATAAAGCTCAGGTCACTATGACTGCCAGTAGCATACTGCTCCAACAGTATCAATTACTGGTAAAGATACATTTATTATCAATATTATCAATATGTCTTTGGGCCTAGAAGTTGTACCTCCCATGTGGTAATGACAGGGACACTAGATCACAGTTATTAAACCAAACTATTACATTATTTGTACATTTACACAGCGCTTCACTAAATAGGAATAGTTAAAAAAGAACTATCTATACATATATAATTTTAAAAAAGAATATCCCAAAACACAGATAGTCTAAACTAAGTTAATTCTTTGCACGTTAAACTGTAGTAATTTAAAAAAAAAAAACTGTGCATTTTGAGGGAATGACTGATGATGCTGCAAATATGGACATGCTTGAAAGACGGATGGTTTAACTAATACCCGTGTTTGCCATTGTGCATCAGAAGATAAAATCTATTCTTTTTCTGTTGTTATCAAATTAATCCACTATCAAATGCAGCAGCTTGTTAAAACTCACAGTGGCTCGATACAATAAAAAGGTTCTCGAGACACTGATAATACATGCTTTATTCCCCCTTTTCCCTCTGAAAGCACAAATGTTGTTTTCTGCCTTCATGAAAAGCTTTCCAAGAACTGCCAAACAAATTAGATTCATCCTGTGAGTTCATTTTGTCATTAATAATTTTTCTTCAAGTATAACATTACTTCAATATTGAACAGAAGAATGACCACACTGTAACCTTCTTTTATACGAGCAGTAATGAGATGTTCATTTGGACATTAGTGATTTTATTTCAGATATAAAGTCATTAATGTACAAAGGAATGAGCGCCATGTTGCTCTCTCTTTCATAGGAGTGATCAATACATCATACTCCTAGATTGCTATTAATAGTTAAACACAAAGAACACAGCTGAGTCCAATCAACTCTTGAACACTAGGACTAAATGCATTTGATGAGCACCTCTCACCTTCAGAAGAAACTGAACTCATCTCACTGAGTGGGCGTTCAGATCCCGTCTCCACAGGGAAAAGCTCGTCCAGAGAGAGCACTTCACTGCGTCCTGAGAGGGAGGACAGGGATCGCTGTGGGCTTTCTGGCCTATAGGAGGTGCCCGGTCTTTCTGGAGGATGTGGGGAGGAGACACGGGGTGGAGAGGGAGAAGAAGAGAGCACAGAGGGGCTGAAGTGGGCCTGGGCATGGCCAGTGAATCGGAAAGGAGAACTCCGGTTAGAAGGAGAAGCAGAGGAGCGAGGTGGTGCTGTGTTGGAGGGTGGTGAAGGAATTACTTCGGCAGTAAGTGGAGTGGAGTGAACTTCATGACTGCTTTTGAGGAATACCTGTATGAGTAGAAAGCACAGCTGCTTTGAGCTGATAAAACGGTGTCTCTGAGCCATCAAAGTGAAAACATTATCAGGTTTTCACTCTAACCCTTAAAGTGCAGGTTGCAGGAAAACAGCCTGATGTCTTAACCACGTACATGTCTGGCATGATTAACAACCACTGTGTGAATGTGGCTTGTCATTATTTCCACAATGAAAGTCTGTCATGCATAAAAGTCTGTCTATTATGTTAAAATGATTTAGCTCTGCCTGCGTAATCATTCAATTTAGACAATTTCCAATTTCCTGTAATAAACAACTTTTTCTTTTATTAAAACTGGGTTCAAAATGTTTCTTTTTCTTATTAAAACTGTTTTCATGCCTATCAGAATGATGCTGTCAGTTTATAGGCTGTAAGTAATGGGAGTGAACCAAGCAAAAAAACCACCCAAGTGTACCTTATCTGACTTTTTCATGGAGGCAGGTCTCCCAGGTCTTAAGAAGCTATAGTCTGTCGAGTCCAGCGAGTCTCCAAGCAGTTTCTTCATGTCTTCTTCATCACTTTCCAGACTGACACCACTCGTTAGTTTAACTGACTTTGTCTCCAAACGCTCTGAAGATGCTACACGATCTGCTGCTCTGGACCTGACTCTCACACTAACATCTACACTTTTTGGAGCCATAGTAAGAGATGTATTAGTGTTTTCAAGAGCTCCAGCTGCTTTCTTCTTAAGGAAACGGGTTCCCCTCAGGCTCTGGTCACTGCTAGACTGTACAGACTGTTGCACAGATGTCTCTGGGGTTTGGGTGACTCTTGCTGGTGCTGATGATGACACTCCCAAATCCGAAGTCAGAATGAGGGCAGATTTTGTCTCCTGTCTGGCCTGTTCCTGCGCCTGCTTGCGGCTCCGGATGCGACTCTCAATTTCAGCCAGTCTAGTCAAGGATGCAGTCTGAGTGGCACGCCGTGAAGATGATGCATTTCTGACCAGCGATATTAAAATAGGTAACTTCACATCAGAAAACGTTTTATTCTTTGTGCAAATTAATAACCACATTTTTATATGTTGAATCTTACCTTGATTCAGATTCAGGGTGCATTTGGTCCCGGTTGACGGGTGACTGGCTGCTGTTTGTTGGTGGTGGAGCCTTCTTCAAAAACCTGCTTCCTCCTCCCAGAGAGCTCTGTGGCCTGAGACCCTAACCAAAAAATTATTAATTAATTAATTAATAAAAAAAATTATACAATTCATGTCAAGTTGGATTTACTGGGTTCAACAACACTAATGTGTAGTCTTCCATTATTGAGCAACAGCAACAATTAGCAGTTACCTTGTTTGAATCCAGTTCTCTTCCATGGTTCTTTTCAGCATCCGTAGCTTTAACATCCCCTCCAGACTCAGGAGCTGAACTGACTGAGGACAAGTCGCTCAGATCTGGGAATAATTTGTGTGTTTCGGGGGGAGCAGATCTGGGTTTGAAAGATTCACCTACAGAAACCTACAAAGAAACAGATTATATTTATGTAAGAAGTGCTTTAAGATTTAATCACTGTAGTACCTCATTCTGCTCTTACATGTGAATTATACTTCAGAGTCACAACGACTTGAATGACATCTCTATCAAACCTCACTCTGGATCTCACTGGGAAGCAACTTCTGGCATGACCAGTCATGGAAGCTCCAGTACCACCACATCTGTCACCAATCACTTGAAGGATACGGGGTCCCCTGACCCCTTAACTGGCCCCACACCAAGCATTCTCATTCTCTAAGAGCTCCTCAGCAGTCCTGGACCAGGATAATTCAATTAATCTGTTTATTGACACAGCCATTAAGGTAGTCCGAATGTGGGTTTTACTGGTTTTCAGGAACATCTTTTACAATGTAATTATATATTTTTGTCAAGGAAATATCTTGTTATAATAGCAGCTGTTGTGTTGCTGCAAACTGCATGTTAAAAAAAAACTAGCTAGACAAGTAGCTTGTGGTTTGTGTTTGTGACTATTGCTAGTTGTCAAATCTAACCTTTAGTAATCATGGATATTGGCTCCTCTCAGGGTAACGCCAGTGGCGGCAAGGTTAAGGATGTCGTGTCCCACCCTTGCCCAGGTGTCACCTACTTTCCCTTGACCATCTCTGAGAAAACCCCATCCCCTCTTCATTGCCTGTATGGCAATCAGGGGGGAGGAGAGGGATGTGTAAGACAGAAAAATATTGCCCACTCGCCAGGCACCCATCAAGCAGCTCATGACTGCTGTCCCAGTGTGTATAAAGAAGATGAGCCATTACTAAACATTTTCCTCAAATTTTGGGGCTCATTTTTTAGCGTGGAGCAGTCAGTGGCATTTCATCTCTACCTGAACAGACGTTCACTTGTGTCAGTGGGACCAAACCTTCCAGGTAAGATGGAGTATTTCACAGCCTCCATGTACCAAAAGGTTTATAAATCAGAAGCGCAGTCAATATAAAATCTGAATGTGGTCATCCTGCTCTCAGCCTACCAAGCTGAGCTGTTTCAGGACATGGGCCCCCTGCTGGATAAGGGCTCAATCAAGGCTCAATCTCTCCAGCCTTCCTGGCCAAGACAAGGTCATTATGAATTCTCCATATAAGCCATCACGAGCTAGGGGATCGTTTGAGGAGGCACTAACTGCTATGCAGCAGGTTAGCGACCTGAGGAAGAAGCAGGGTGAAGCTTTTGACCTCTGGCTTCCCCATAAAACCACGCCACACCAGCCTCCGCCTACCTGCCCAGGCAGCAAGAGGATGTAATGTAGGCTTCAAAGGTCCTACTTAGCAGCTACCGAAAGCAGCAGGTGCCTCACCAGCAGCGTCCATCCAGGCAGAGTGAGAAGGCATCATACCTTCTATACGAATACTATATAATCCATTGTTTAGTGATAGATAGATACATACATAGAATAAAGCTGGTCTTTAGGAAAGATTAAAGATTCCATCAAAATATGAAAGACTTAAAATTACACAAATCAAATAATTATTTAAAGAGCTCAAATGCACTTATTCAAAGGAGCTTGCAAAGAAAAGCGTCTGGACTTCTTTAAGTTGCTTGAAGACGTTTCACCTCTCATCCGAGAAGCTTCTTCAGTTCTAAGGTCAAATGGTGGAGAGTCCCAGATATAAACCTAGTGGGAGTAACCCCCCACAGAGGGACAAAAGGACCCCCTGATGATCCTCTAATCGCCTGAGCCAAGGTGGGAAACTGGGCGTGGGTCCCAATCAGCCAGAGTTTCGGGTGAGCTCATTGTGAAACCTGGCCCCACCTTATCATGCGAATTCCTGAGGTCAGATGGCCCAGGATGTGAGTGGGCGTTAAGGCGTCTGGGGAGGGAACTCAAAACTGGATTATAAATGGCAGAGAGTTGGTGTCGTAAACCCCCGCCTCTGTTCAAAGATGGTCGCTCACAGTGGACATAGATGGCTTCTTTCACTCCTCTTTCAAACCATCTGTCCTCTCTGTCCAAAATGTGAACATTGGCATCCTCGAAAGAGTGTCCTTTTTCCTTAAGATGCAGATGGACTGCTGAGTCTTGTCCTGTGGAGGTGGCTCTTCTGTGTTGTGCCATGCGCTTGTGAAGTGGCTGTTTGGTCTCTCCGATGTAGAGGTCCACGCCCAGTTTCCCACCTTGGCTCAGGCGATTAGAGGATCATCAGGGGGTCCTTTTGTCCCTCTGTGGGGGGTCACTCCCACTAGGTTTATATCTGGGACTCTCCACCATTTGACCTTAGAACTGAAGAAGCTTCTCGGATGAGAGGTGAAACGTCTTCAAGCAACTTAAAGAAGTCCAGACGCTTTTCTTTGCAAGCTCCTTTGACTACGATGACCTGGATGACTGAGAACCTTCACAGACAAATGCACTTATAGTATCTCACAAGAAATATCTCACAAGAAATACTTCTTTAGAAAATCTGCTGGTAAATTTCTACAAGAGCACCACTGAGAATGTCACATTGAAGTGTTGCTATTGAAAGGAAGGACCTGCATCACGCGGTAAGCACAGCTTAGTGGGACAAAACTCCTGGACCTGAATAGCAGCAGAACAGCCAACTGAGAATGAGAGCCAGGAGTGAAAATACCACCCACCGCGTTCACAGCCTGTTTGAACCACTGCTGTAAACTAGTATCAACAAGCTGAGAAACAACCTCTATGACACTCCATTTTTCTGCTCCATTAAAGCACTGGTAACAAGGAGTAGAACTACACCCACACAATCTGCAATTTACATACATACCGCCCTCAGAGATGTGAACTGCAATGCAAAACCACTTTAAAACCTCTATTTGATCATTTTCATCAAAATTATAAATTTTTATCTGGATTTAACTTATTTGTTTATTCATATCTGCAGTACGGGGGGCCCACAGGGAACGGTTCTGGCTCCGTTCCTCTTCACCATCTACACTGCAGACTTCTCCCACAACTCCACCCAGTGCTTCCTGCAGAAGTTCTCTGATGACTCTGCAATAGTCGGCCTCATCACTGATGGGGACGACAAGGAGTACAGAGGACTGACCCAAGACTGTGGACTGGTGCTAGCTGAACTACCTCCAGATCAACACCAGTAAAACCAAGGAGCTGGTGGTAGACTCCCGCAGGCACAAACATCCTCCACTGCAACCACTGAACATCCAAGGTATGGACATTGAGGCTGTGGACAGCTACAGGTACCTTGGTGTTCATCTGAACAACAAATTGGACTGGACTCATAATTCGGAAGCCCTCTACAGGAAAGGGCAGAGCAGACGGTACCTGCTGCGGAGACTCAGGTCGTTTGGATTGAAGGGCCCACTCCTGAAGACCTTCTATGACTCTGTGGTGGCCTCAGCTATCTTTTACAGTGTGGTCTGCTGGGATGGCAACATCTCTGCTGGGGACAGGAAGAGACTGAACAGGCTGATCCACAGGGCTAGCTCTGTTCTAGGATGCCCTCTGGACCCAGTGGAGGTGGTAAGTGACAGGAGAATGGTGGCTAAGCTGCCATCCCTGATGGACAACATCTCCCACCCCATGCAGGAGACTGTGACAGCACTGAGCAGCTCCTTCAGTGGCTGCGGCACACACGGTGTGGGACAGAGAGATTTCACAGGTCTTTCCTCCCCACTGCTGTCAGACTCCACAACAAAGACTCCAACTGATCAAACACACACACCCACACATGTGCAATAACACTAAGTGCAATACTCTTTTTCTGACAAAGTTGTATTTTTACTGTTGTATACAGCATTTGTATTCTATTTTTATCCTATTGTATATCTTATTCTATGTATTCTACTGTACATAGTGTTTTATTTTATTCTCTTCTGTACAGTTGTGTACAGTATTTTATTTATTTTTATTGTATTCTAATTTTTGCTATATAACTTTTGCACTGTCCACTTCCTGCTGTGACAAAACAAATTTCCCACGTGTGGGACTAATAAAGGTTATTTTATCTTACATGCAAAATTTCATTGCATCAGAGTAAAGTTACAATAAAGATTCTGATATTATTGTTACCAACCGTAACGCAAGAAAACAAATTAAATTATTTCATCGCTTTTAACTATGATGCTGAAGAATTTCAAATTTAATTTTACCACAGACAAGGTAACTTTCCCGTGTAAGAACAGACAGCTAAAGAAAACTCGGTACATACCCGTGTTTTGGATGAGGACTCTTGCCTGGAGCCCTGAGCGTCTCCTCCATTGCTCCTCTTTGCGGACAGCAACGCCTGAGCTCGATCCACAGCGGAGTTTCGGCCGCCTAGTTTCCACATTTTTAAAACACTCACTTTCTGGCAAACTGCTCCTTGATACAGTTCGATATGTAATATCACATGTTTTGTACGCAATTTCCACAGTAGCTAACCCATGTTATCCTGCATACGAGAGACTACTGTTGACTAGCAAGTAGCTAAAGCTAAAACTTCTAACTGCACAAAGAAAATTCGACATAGACTCACTTAGATGCCTTTCCTGTCAGTATAGTTAATTATCAATTATGCAACATTCAGAAGTTCCCAATTAAACTACATTATTTCCGTATCCCACCTACTACGTAAACGAGTATGAGTTAGAAGCGTCTGTTGTTTCCATGGAAGAGCTTCCGCCTCCGTCTTCTTCTTCTTGGTAGTAAGAAAGTTCTCCTTGGAGCGCCACCTACAGTTCAGTACAGAAGCTACGTGTATGTGTCCTACATGGGCACCGTTATGTTTTTTTTTCATTCAGTCCATTTTTATCTCTGCACTTTAGTCAAAATTAAATCTAAGCTTTGCTATTTTATGTTTACTTTAATTATATTTAAAGCTATTTGGCTGCTATGTTTTATTCATTATCAAAGAAGGTTCGTAATTTGCGATCTATTCTGTTTATACCTCTGTTTCCAAGCATGCGCCCATTTCCCTCCATTCCCCCCATTCCACATTAGTATTGTTTTGTTGGTAATAATAGTAAGTTAAACTAGTTTAGTTATTATTCTATAATTCCATAAATACTACAAAAATCATGGTAGAATGGCAAGAAAATGCAAAATGGAAATAGTAATATATCCTAAACAGACTGTAGAGGTAACCCTGGCCCTGTGCGATCCAGCAGGTAAATGTGAGTCTTTATGATGAGCATGTTTAATTGTACACCAAATTTAACATGCGCTGATTTTAAAACATGCGATAGCAGAGGATGGTTTCGATCCATCGACCTCTGGGTTATGGGCCCAGCACGCTTCCGCTGCGCCACTCTGCTATACGAAGATGACCGTCCGATTAAGCAATATTAACAGGCTTTAGTATATTGTGTGATCTGAATTGCTGTTCATTAAGAAAATATATAGTCTCTCTGTCTATATATATGATTACATATTTTCGCTGCTAATATGAAAGATATAATTTTTTTTACATCGTGCTCTTATGTCAGAGTTTTCAAGCGATCAATAGCAGCAAGACAAAGACAAAAAAAAATCGTTAACAACTGCTTTGTGTTTATTGAGTTTCTACTAATTATTTTCAAATGTTGTGAGGCGACTATCAGAAGTTTTGAGATAATCTTTTTTGTATTATGAGACCAAGGGGCAATTTAAAAGGAATTCAATTAAATGCACGCATTTTTCTATGGATATTTCGGAATAGCTTCACAGATGCTGCTGAATTGTGCAAATAAACTAAACAAACAGATCAATATATGAAGTACCTGCATCTGGCTGCCTGCAGAGGTTCAGTGCAGATGACACTAAGATGTTCCAGGTTTTTCATTTTTTTTTTTTTTTGCCTTCTTCTGGCTTCTCACATCCCGGAGATAAACACAGTCTGTCTTTTTCACTTTTTCCCGCCCTGTGTCAGATTGCGGCAGCATAAAAGTCAGACAGCTGACAGGAAATGCTGTTTCTAGTTCCCACACAGGGCTGGAGTCACCAATGGCAACGGCCTTGGAGCTGTTCTGTATTATTGAGTTTGTTGTTTTTTCATGTCCTTGTGCCAGGCTAGCTCTGCATGTGCCCAGTCAACATTATTTATTATCAGCCTGTGTGCTAAGAAATCACCTGTTATTGTATCAGGCTGCTGATTCTTTAATGACAAGATAGAATCCCCTTCAGGACATTTTGTTTCCCGTGAGGAAGCTCAAATCAAGCCTGCGATCTTGTTTTTGAGTTTCAACATCATGGGAGTGTTCCATAATTTTAAAGAAAGAAAGAAAGAAAGAAAGAAATGGTTTTCATTCACACTAGCAGCTCTGTGAGACTGGGCATAGTCCCAGCAGTGAATCTAGCATGATAACATACAGATTAGACAAATGGGAATGTCATTTGTTTTGCAGGTATTTTGTCATAAACAAAATCACTGGACAAATTGAATTTCTGACCTGATGATAGTGCTAGACAACAAAGGAGACGAGATATTGTTACAGTGCCAAAAGAATCCACAATATACATGAAATCAATTTGATTTCAGTCAGCACTTCTGCACTCAAAAGACTATATTTTATATCTGATCTGCAGTGATCTATATTTGGAAATGGTTTATTCAGAGACTTACAGAGAGCACAGCTGTTTCTGGATAATAGAGTCTATTTTTGTATGCTCATAGAAGCAAGACAACAGAGCAAATCAGGCAGGAGTGATGACAGATTTGACCTTAGTGAAGTGAGTACATACATTAAAAGGAGGATCTGGGGTAAAGTGGGTTGCTGATACAGCATAACAGCATTGTAGGCTAAAGAGTTAAAAATATCACACCCTATATGAGCCTATAATTGCCAGCTGTTTAGAAGGGAATTATGTGACATAGCACTGAAGTGAACTGCTGGGATTGCAGTTGAATGTCGCCACATAATTTGCTATTGAGCTCAGGTAAGGTCAACACCTCTTGTTCTTCGGTCCTTAAACTATTTCTAACCAGTTTTTGCAAGTGTGGCTTAGACAGGCCAACGTTTGCGGAGTGCTGGTGTCTTGAAGGTGGAGGTTGTCCCTAGGTCTGTAACAATGCTTGACTCAGCTGTGAAATCTTCCAGTTTATTTCAGCAGTGTCTTTCTTATTAATGTGGCTCTATCTGCCTCTATGATTATGATAACTTTTCCCTCACTTTTTACTTAATGTAAGACCAACGTAGTTCATGTGTGGCGTGTAAAGAGGTGAGTACTCAGCATAGGTAATTCTTGAGAGATCAAACACCAGTTTCGGGATGTCAGTGTTCAAGGCGCAAAGTCAGTAGCTGGACTTCTACGGCTTGAGTTTCTCTCTTATCACAATGTAGAGATTTTTCTAAATCTTGTTCCCACTCAGCAGTTCATTGAGCTGAGCTGAGTTTCAGGCTGACAGAACCACAGTAATTAAAAGCAAGTAATGCTACTGATAAACTCACATCAGTCCCTGTGATTGATATTACCCCTGCTCTACAGTTGAGCTGTTCTCAGTACTTAGATTAGTTGAATCCCGTTGCATAAGCAGACTGAGAACACACAAAACTGATGCAGCACACAGGTGGAAGACTTTTTCCATCCTGTAATTCTGCCTACACATGTCCTTCTATGTGTTAAATCAGTTAGCAAAGTCACTACTTACGTCTAAAAGGCCACACATTTTATAACCTCAATCAAAGAATGGCCGTCAGGACAAAACAGAACTTGCTGTTGCAAAGTCTTTGTAATGATGGGATACCTATAGCACTGGAAAGGACTGAAAAAGAGCAGTACTGACTGTCTGGTCAGAACACAAAAATAGTCTCCCCATCTCTTCCTTTGTTTGTTTCATTGTGGTGATACTAGGAGAACATTTATTGAAATGACTCACGCCTCTCATTAAATTCATTAGATCCACTTATTGGATAAGTGCTATGCCAGAGAGAGCAGTGCCATCCCACACATCCATCCATCCAGTGTGCTGACCTGCCACAAGTCATTTACAAATTACACCATGGCACTATAAGTTCATTCAGTCCTACACACACCATACTGTCTTTATGAATCAGTGTTCTATATCTGATACAGCAGCTCCTCAGTCCTGCGTTATTGCTTCCTTTCCAACTTTCTTTTTGCTTAAGCAGAATTTCACATTTCATTGTTTATTTTCATCATCATTGTATTACTTAACCATCTGCGTGTGGCTGGAAATTTAAAGTGCTGTGAGTTCAAATCGTGTCTCTGTACACTGCCAATACCGATATAATTTCATGGAGAGGCCTCTTTCAACTTCTTGAGATTTTGTTGTCATCATTCGCTACGATTGGCTCATCTGTTTCGAAACAATGAAACCAGTGATGGATTGAATTTGAATTCCCCGTCAGACTGAAATTTTACACTGTTCGAGAAATAAGCAGAAAGATCATTTTTATGGAACACTTCAGGTTAATGCTATTACTTAAATAAGATTGAAGATGAATTTGAATATGAAACCTTTTCCCTTGGTAGTTTTGCAGTCTGCGTAAATGATCAAACTAGCGCTTCCTGCAGGAGTAAACCTCAGGAACAAGAGTACACTATGACTCATTTCAGATCTGCCACCTACTTCCTCTCCCTACATTTGGTGCTAATTATGTATCCGAGTGAAGGATCTGACATGCTGTTCCTAACCAACTAGGCTTCAGACTGCTCTCAGTACGGTAGCTTCAAATTACAAGAGTACAAATGAGCACTACCTGTCAAGTGTACAGCAGCAGTACCTTAGAGGGTATTGCCTCAGTGGCAAGCTGTTGTACCCAAAATGAAATACTTCATTTTCTGAGTGTTTTTAAACAGCCTCAAAATGAAACATCTTTTAATTATTGTGATCTCAAAAGAAATTCACTGCAGTTCTTTGGCTGCATCACCTTCCACATGCAACACTTTTCATTCCACTAGTGAAACTACACTGCACACTTATGACAGTGTTGAACCTTCATCCCCACTAAACATCACATACTGTCTGGAAGCCTCCAAAAGATCAAAGCACAAGCATGAAACCGAGCTGCTGTGCCTTATATTAAAACATATAAACTAAAAATTACCTTTAAGTGAGGCACCACTCAAAAGATTTGTAACACCTGCTCACTCAGTTTTTGCTTTCACTACTTTGAGCTGCTGCTCTTTACTATCGTCCCGGTCTCTCAGATTAGCTCACCACCTGTTCAATTTCACTTATTTAACTAACCCGCAAGAATGGATTTCAACTATAAGATGTTTATATATTGATGTTGTGGGTCGTGAAAAAGTGCCTCATTTAGCCTAAATGATAGCCCGTCTTGTAAGACCACCAAACTCATGGCACTAGTTTGATCTAAACGTATTCTACGCTAGATTCGACACAGCGAACACCATGAGACCGGACAGTGTGCGCACCGCGGATGACGTCAGTGCGCACACTGTGTCTGAGGAGGATGTGCGGAAGTGCTTCAGGAAGGTGAACGCACGCAAAGCTACTGGTCCGGACGGGATTCCCGGCCGCGTCCTCAAGTCATGCGCGGCTCAGCTGGCTGGAGTGTTCACACACATCTTCAACCTTTCCCTCTCTCTGTCTGTAGTCCCAGCCTGCTTCAAAATGGCCACCATCGTCCCTGTACCCAAATCCTCCACCATCTCCTCATTGAACGACTGGCGACCTGTAGCCCTGACCCCCATCGTAAGCAAATGCTTCGAGAAGCTGGTCAGGGACTTCATCTGCTCTGCACTACCCGACTCACTGGACCCTCTACAGTTTGCATACCGCCACAACAGGTCCACTGATGATGCCATAGCCCTGACACTACACACTGCCCTGTCACACCTGGAGAAGAGAGACACGTATGTGAGGATGCTGTTTGTAGATTACAGCTCAGCATTCAATACCATCGTTCCCTCGAAGCTGGACAGGAAACTGCAGGATCTAGGACTGAGCAGCTCCCTCTGCAGCTGGATCCTTAGCTTCCTGTCTGACAGACGCCAAGTGGTCAGACTGGGCAGCATCACCTCATCCCCCATCACACTGAACACTGGTGCTCCACAGGGGTGTGTACTGAGCCCTCTCCTGTACTCACTCTACACCTACAACTGCACAGCCACTAACAACTCCAACATCATTGTGAAGTTTGCGGACGACACTACAGTGGTGGGTCTTATCACCAACGGTGATGAGACGGCTTACAGGGAGGAGGTCAGCGCCCTGACCCACTGGTGTCAAGACAACCATCTCACCCTCAACGTCGCAAAGACAAAGGAGTTGATAGTGGACTTCCGGAGGTGCAGAGAAGTACACACCCCCATCACCATCAACGGCGCTGCTGTGGAGAGAGTGAGCAGCTTCCGGTTCCTTGGCGTACATCTGGCTGAGGATCTTACGTGGTCAGTACACACAAACAAAACAGTGAAGAAGGCGCAGCAGCGCCTCTTCTTTCTCAGGAGACTGAAAAGATTCGGCATGAGCCCCCGCATCCTCAGGACCTTCTATCACTGTGCCATTGAGAGCATCCTCACTGGATGCATCACCACCTGGTATGGCAACAGCACCGCCTACAACTGCAAAGCTCTCCAGCGAGTAGTGCGGTGCTCTGAACGGATAATTGGAGGTGAGCTTCCCTCCCTCCAAGACATCTACAGGAAGCGGTGCCTGAGGAAAGCGGGGAGGATCATCAAGGACTCCAGTCACCCCAGCCATAAACTGTTCAGACTACTTCCATCAGGAAGGAGGTTCTGCAGCATCCGGTCCCGTACCAGCAGACTGAGAGACAGCTTCTTCCACCAGGCCATCAGACTGCTGAACACGTCATAGACACCTCAGCTTCACTACTGGAACTTCAACATTATGCACTCCACACTGTACAGTAATGCCACTGTTTTGCACATATTCAACTCTGTATATTTTATATATTTTATTATTATTATTATTATTTTATTTTATTTTTTTACTATTTAATTTGTAAAAATGTGTATACACACACACACACACACACACACACACACACACACACACACACGTAGGAAAATATTTAGTATACACATCCAGAAATGCATACACTATTATATATTGTACATATATTTATTAGTTTCAGGTTGGCCATTCTTGTATTTTGCTCGTTTGTGTTGTTGTGTTTGCACATCTCTGTTGCTTGTGGGGCTCGCACACAAGAATTTCACTCGCATGTGCTGTGCCAGTGTGCCTGCACATGTGATGTGACAATAAAAAGTGATTTGATTTGATTTGATTTGACCATGATTACTATCAGACGGTAAGTAAGCAAAAGGTAAATAAGTCTGAACCATTTCAAGAACGTTTCTTTAAAAGTAGTTCCAAAAATCATCAAACAGTGTGATAAAACTGGCTCTCACATCACTACAGGAAAGAAAGATCTGAATGTTCCCCTTTTTCCGTTTTTGCTGTAGATAAGAGGATAAATTCATTTCAGTTACCAGCCTCAGAAATCACCATTTAAATTTACTCCAGGTAAGAGTCGATAAGCAGATAAGCAGCAGACACATCAACATTAATTGTCTGGAATAGACTGTGGCAATCAGGCAAAATAAATAAAAAAAAAAAAAAGGGACACCATGAGGTGAACACTACACCAGTGAAAATGGTCTAATGAGCCGAAATTGTTGTATTTGTAAGACACAGAGAGGATGAAGATGGTAGTGTGGCTTTTGCATTGAAGCCTGGATGAAGAGGCTCAAGTTTGACTGCTTTAAAAATAAAAACATTTGTGGCTACATTTGAACTGTTTTGCACAAATTTCATATTCATACACATACATTTAGGTATAACTTGAAACCATGAACTACTACTAAACTATGCGCTTGGATTGCAGAGGACCAAGAGTTTGCTGGAAAGACATTTGGAGTCTTGATGGTGCTGTTGCAAATGTAAAGAGCGGGGCTCTCTTCTGACATGTGGTTTGATATGAATGACTCATAAAAACATCCTATAATAGGGAGTAAATTACCAGTGAAACTCCAACAGCAGCTCCGGTGCGTCAAACTATAAAATATTCACGATGAACATTGAAAAAAAGTATGTTGAAAAAAAAGTGTACCGTAGTAAGTTCAAAGCTATGTAATAAAGGCAACAAACAGTATGCACACACACACAAACACACACATATAGCTTCATAATCTTTAATAACTTATTTATCAGTAATAGGCACTTGAGCTGCCAAACATTTTTCTGTAAGTACATTTCAACAATAAGAACGATTTATTGTAATTCATGTAGGTCATTAATAAGCCTGACACCTATCATTTAAATAAACTGAGCAGTTGCATTAACATGAAAACCCACAACTACAACATAAAGCTGATTTATTTTTCTTTCTTTCTTTCTTTCTTTCTTTCTTTCTTTCTTTCTTTCTTTCTTTGCAAAGTAAACACAAACTGTTCCATAATGTGAACGGGAGATATACAAGTGGGTTTGAAATTCCTCCAGATTCTTTTCACACTCAGCAAAGCACAACAACACTGATGGATTAAAGTGTGGCCAGACCTAGTTTTCATTCCTACAGCTGACTCAAAAACACTGAAATTACAAAGTCAAATCACATAATTCAAATGTTTTGGATTGAAAACAAATAAAAACAGCAAACCAAAAAGGCACATAAAAACAAAGCAAAATCTGTAGCTTTCTTTTCATTTGGTGGTTGCTGAACAAAGCACAATGTACAGTTGGACTGCTTTAAATGCAGTTTTAACACACCCTTGCTCTGCTCTGCTCTGCAGTGGCAGTTTCCAGAGACAAACTGCTGCCATTCGAGCTGGAGTGCCAGTATCAACCACATGCATGGTGCCTACTTTATACTCCAGTACTTCAGGTCTGCATGGATGGCTATAGTTTCTCGTACAACACAAAGTAAGAGACTGCAGCCATGCTAACAGCTCTGTGAGCCCGAATTTAAGGCACAGCATTGTTGTGAGACAGGTGCTAATACTACTGTAACATGCTCACAATGACAACGCTAAGGTGTAGTTGCTAAGAAAGAATAATGATCACCAACTGTTTTAGTTTGGCTTGTTAAACAGCGCTAAATATATGCATACAAAACAAACCAATGTAGCCCCCAGAGTGAACATTTGACCTGATACTGGTGATCGATCTTGGAGTTTTGTAGACATTTCCTTTAAAATCACAAATGTTAATCTGTCATGGTTGTTGGTTTTTGTTACATCATCTTATTTTTTCCTCGCTTTGCTGTCCTGCAGTTCTCTTTTTCTGTTCTTTGTTTCTTTGTGCAAATTATTTGCGTCTCTTTCAGCTGTCTTGATTCACTTCACCTGTGTCTTATTGTCACTTTCCTTTTTGTGCATTTAGTCTGTGTGTTTCCTTCAGTCATTGTCATCTCGCTTTGGTTCTTTCTCTTGTCGCCATTATTTTATCATTTATTTAGGACTTCCTATCACTTAGATTTGTCCTATTTTTAAATAAACTTGGTCCACTATCATTGAACAAAAAAGGAGAAAAAGGCCAAACAAAAAACGGAATTTCTCATTTGCAATAAAAATTATAAATTTTTTTCTTTGTAAGAGCTCTGTCTTTATGAAGGCCTGATTGGGAGTGGCAGGAGCAGCTAGCCATTGCTGCTGCACTGCACAAACATATACGCACCCAGCCATTCTTTAGTGACAATGCTGGGTGACAAGTGTGGTGGTTGTAATGGTTACGCTTCACTACAGTAAACAAACACAATGCTGACTGGCAAAAGTGCAACAGTTTTTTTGAACGTACTGTTTGGCAAGAATTGCACATGTACTTTAGCTCTCATAGCCGGGGTCGTGAGTGTTATGTGTCAATGTTCCATGAGAGAAATTGGCATAAAAGTAACCCATGTGTGAAAGACAAAAACCATTTTAAGAGATTGACAAAGCCAGTAATGTTACCTGTCACATGCTTAAAAGGACTTACAAATAAAAAATGTCTAAAATGTGTAAAAAAAAAGAAGGCCGACAGGATTCGGTAGCAGTGAGATGCTTCGGGTTCATTTTAACTCAGAGTTCAACCCTCTCTTTATTGAATGTCTCTTCACCTGTGCTCACTGTGTTTAGAGCCACCGTGTTAAATGAGAAGAAATGGCTCAAATAAATCAAACACACAGCATGTGGGCAAACTCAGTGCGCCCCTCGCCCCCACCCCAAACCCCCCGTTATTTGAATGAGTCAATGAGTTTGTTTGTTTTTTCTCCCCTCAAGGTCCATGTTGGGGTTACTTATCATTTAAAGAAATTTTTTAGAAGTAAGCTCATCCATCTAAAGCCATTTCAAACTGTGGATTTTAAATAATGTGCAATCAACATTTTTCAGTAAATATATTCTTTTGAATACTCACTGCTGGTGATTTGCCAGCATACAAATATTCAACTATCCATAAAGTAGCAGCCTGTAATTGTACTGTTTAGTTGTATTCCTCCAAGCAGCCTTTTGGGACAGGCAGCAAAATAATGATTTCCAATCAGAGGTTTTGCTGTCTCTGTTGATTAAGTGGAACAATAACTTCTGGGTTTCAGTGCAACAAATAATAGTTGTGACTCTTAAAACTAAAAGTAATACATGCAAAAGGTTGCGCCATCAAAATCACATTTGCATCTTTGGCTACATTTTTAATCAGCTGAAACCTTTTCAGTTTGTTCTTTTTCTAAAGCAGGAAAAATTTGTCTCAGGGCTCAAACAGAAATGTTTGCATTTGTGTTCTGTTGAATCAAACATGACAAAATGTAATTATGTGGAGATCAAACTTCAGCTCAGCCTGGATTGTTATAATGCAGAAAACTATAGTGGAGTGGTGACAGGTAGGCGGCCAAGAAACACCAAGAAATAACTCTGGCTAAGCAGGACCCTCCACTTTGACAGACGTAACCGTAGCCAAGAAACAACGTTGGAAAAGGCGGTCAGGGTCCGGGGGTTGGTTGTCACAGTCCAGCCTGCCTCTCAGGAAATGTTTCCTGAGGCCTTGGGGACCAGGTGGGACACTGCTGTTACTGGGCCCTGGTGCTTGTGGGCTAGATGTAGAACCTGGAAGAAGAAGTTCACGGACAAGAGAAGAAATGATAAGGCTTGTGGTTCCACTTAGTACCATTTACTATGATAACGCTGATGATATCTGTAAAGTGAAATCAGAGACTACCTGTTCACCAGGGAAACAAGATCACACTTTCAGCATGATGAGGTCCATAATATTGCATGGCTACTGGCTGTCAACAAGAATGACCAAAATGCATGATCATTTAGACAATCTTTATTTAAGCATCAGTTTTCTAAGTGATCCAATTTAGGGTCATGAGGGTGCTGGAGCCTACAAAGAGCAAGATGCCCAGGACAGATCACCAGTCTTTAGAATCACCCATTAACCCAGCATTCATGCCAGATTACCCGACATGGGAGGGAGAACATTCAAACTTTACACAGAAGTGGAGTTTTTTGTTGGATATTGCAAATTCATGTGTTTTCTTTGCTATTTATGTGACACAGCATGTGAAAAGCCAACCAAAGACATGTTTGTTATCCTAACTTCAAATTTTATTTGTTACATACACAATTCGCAGTACAACATGCAGTGAAATGCTTGTCCAAGCAGACAGGCTGCAGGCGAGGCCACGCCATCTCAGGTCTACCCAGTTGCTGTAGAGATCGTTGTGTGTTAACGCAGTGTGCCAAACTGGCAACAACTTCACTGTCCACAATCACTCTCACAGCTATGTCAGAAAAATATGGCTAACTGAACACTTGATGACGCATAAACTGCAAATAAACAGCACATTATTTTGTCTCAGATATTCCCTTGCTCAGCACAGGCACAGGAGTAACCTGTTGAGTCAGCCAGACAACTTTAACACTATGTGAGTTGTGATCAGTGGACTGTTTCTTGATAACCCAGTGGCATTTGTAATTAGAAGTTTGATCATTTACAAATGTGTTACAAGTTACTATTTATCTCTTTGCACTGTTACTAAACCACAGTAATTCAAAGAGTTTACATAGTGTGACATCTTCAAGTTACAAATTTACAGAAAATAAAGAAAGAAATCTGTTTTCACATGACTTAAAAAAATTAATACATTGTGGACTTCAACCTTGGCTAATGATAAATTACCAGAGAGTATTGGGAACATCTTAATCCCCCATCTCACCCCTTAATGTTAATCTTGTTTGAAACGTTAAGCCTTAAATTGAGCTTTCCGACTGAGTTAGGTTATACGGCCTCTACAGATATCACTATAAAATGCAAATATTTCTTTTTCTGACTGCAATGCCACCTGTGTAAAGTGAGCGGACGGACAGAGTTTCTGATATACGTTTTGAATGCCCTGCACACCCACACCAGTGCTGTCAATTACTCTGGCAGACTGGACCTCCATTCAAGTGGAAGATTGGAATTACACGATGTCCCCAAACTTCATCGACCAATTATAATGACAGCAGTGTCTAACAGGTGCAACAAACCCCACAGCGGGGTGAATGAAAGAGCAGGTTGTAGATGTGTGTGAAGACCTGTGCAGAAATCTAATGAGGCAACTCGAGTGAAAACAACATTAAAGATATTTAATAATTTATATGCATGAGCAAAGCCGAACGGCACAGGAGACAGGGGTTACACACTTTGTGCACTTCGCGTCTGCTTGTGGAATTAAAGCTTTGTTTGGAGCAAATTATTAGAATGACAACATGTCTCTTTCTTAAATTCAGAACTCCATCCCCATTGTTCTTTGTTCAGATTCAGTTTCTGACCTGAGACAGGTAGCTTTAATATCTGAACACGCACACATCTAAATCTTCAAAGGGACTGCTATAATGCACACAAAAAGTTCAAACTAAGAATCTTAGACCTGCCAAATCAACAACAGGGTTGAAACAACGATGAACATATCAACTCATTTTGAGTAGAACAAAACAAAAGACATTAAAAACTATGAAATAACACATAGGAAACAAAGTTTTTAAGAAAAAGTGTGACATATTTTAAACAAAAACAGTCCATAAGTGCATGCACATTAGTTAATCTGGAAAATTTCAGGAAACTAAAAGTGTCACGGTCCTGAGTCTGTGGACTCAGTGTTTTTCTGTTTGTATTAGTTATCTTTGTTTTCATGATGTGTTTTGATTCTCTTGGGTTTGATTTCTGTCACTGTATCCCCTAGTTTAGTCCACGTCTGTTCAGTTTCCTGTTTTACTTTGAAAGTCTGTGTACTATGTCAATGTGTTGAGTTTTGCCTCCCCTTGTCTTGTCATGTCTGATGAGTCCCAGCTGTGCTCTCCTCCTGTTTCACATTCCCTAATCACCTCAGTATGTATTTAAGCCCTGTGTTTTTCCCTGCCAGTTGTTGCGTCCTCCACGTTTGTTGTGTGTGTATCCATGGTCGTCTTCCTTCAGCATCTCCTGTCTAGTTAGTTTAAGTTGTTGTTTATGTATCGTCCAAAGGTGACTCTCCAGCAAATAAAGCCGTCGTTTAAGTTAATGTTTTGTCTCCGAGTCCTGCACGTGGGTCCAGCCACTGACAGTCACACAACTCATCGTGACAAAAAGCACAGATGCAAAACTATCAAGAAGTAGAAAAGAAGTGCTAAGACCAAGGAAGACAGGAAAGAGATATTAGATTAGTGAAAACCTGATACCTGCATGTGTATTTTCCACCCTGAAGCATGGAGGAGTGTGATTCGTGTGATTATGGATATCTGGTTTAAGCAGCATATTTTAATTCACAGCAGACACTGATTAACATCTCTCCAAACTTGGAAGCAGAATGATGCCAATTTTTTTCAATATATTGTTTGGTCAGAAGATTTTTTGCATATTTCCTGAATATGAAGGGAAGGCTTGAAGCTGAACAAATACATTTATAATAACAACACCAGCTACATGAGCTGGAGTCATCACAAAAACATGCAAGTCTAATAAAGCATGTGAACAGAAGAAAAAACTAACTTGACTTAACTTAACTTCTGTCTTGGCGATAAAGTCTGTTATTCACTCTATTTTCAGTTTGTTTTTATGTCTAATAAATAGTGGGATGAACATGTAGGTCATAAGATAAGATAAGATAAGATAACCTTTATTAGTCCCACACGTGGGAAATTTGTTTTGTCACAGCAGGTCATATTATTATTGTCATTATTAATTAACTGTCTGTTTTCTGGTCCTGCATGCATAACAAAAATGGATTTACCAGAACCTCTCTTAAGGACAGCACAAGCTCTCCAAAAACAATTGCTGAAGACAGGAGTGAGAGTGACCGTGGTAAAGCTGTGAGTCATAAAATCAAAACAATGTGCACAGTGAGACTTAAAAGACTTAAAAATTATACTGTGGCCATTTCTCAAACAGCCCACATGAATGAAAAAAAATAAGCTCTAACTTATCTTTCAAAATATCCACCCAAACCCTCCCAGAGTCGTCCAGTCACAGCTCCACAATTGTGAGGCACAACATGGAAACCATTTTACTGACACTTAAAATCATTTGGAAAGAAATCCAGACAGAAAACTTCTAATTGCCCAAACACAAACTTGAGCCAAATCAAAACTGAATTGGAGATAGCGGTTACAAAACACCTGCTCTAAAACATTTCAAACACAGCTCCACCAAATGTAATTTTCTGCAAACATTTTTTATCTAGTACAAGGCTGCCTCCTCACTCAGCAACAAAGTTCGGCTGTCTTGTCAAAGAAGGTTTTCCAGTTTTTTTTGAAAGGAAATCATATCAGGTTCTTTTAGCATTCCTAAATGCCGTGTTCTTGGTTTTTCATTCAAAATACTTCTTTGGAGTAGCACACTGTAAAGGTCACAAATTTGAGATAAAACTTTTGAAAATTCAACTGTAACATCCACCCACACTCTGTGGCTGATGCATTCTACAGTTTAATGCTTCAGTAATTAAGAAAAAAAGCAAAATGTTTTGTTTCCAGATCAAGAAACGATCCAAAGCAAAGCATCTCTCATTGGTTGTGTAGTAATAACTTTTGTGCTTATGAATATATTCATCAGAAGTCTTTTGGGATTTTTTTCTTGCTCATCAAGTACATTAATAATGTCTATAATAAAACAAAAAGACTGGCCATAAACCAAGGCAAGGCAAGAAATTAGCATTATTTTAATAATAAATAGAGAAGATGCCAATTGACGTATTTCAGAACCTTTGGCTCTGACTTTGTCAGAGGCCCAGTTCTACTTAACTCTGTGTATTTTATTGATATGTTAGCAGAAAGTTTAACTCTGTACCTGGTGCTCGCAGCGGCAGTCCATTGTCCAGACCTCTGGGTTTGGTGGTGATGAACAGATAGCAGAGGACACACAGAGTGATGATGAAGGCGAGAAGAACCACAGCTGCTATTGAGAGACCCATGAGGGCTCCGAGACTAGAAGACACAGAACAAAGACACACCAGAAAAACACTTCCTGGTTACTGTAGCTCAGAGAGGTAACAATATTGCTGATGGCTAGAAATGTACAGGATGAACAACATCAGGCTGTCAATTTTGGCTCATCCATGGTTACCCAGTTCACACAAACTACCAGACTACTTATTTTGTTGGCCAGTCCTGGTTACAAATTTTGCCATTGTGCTCATATGAGAGGAAAGTTAAACAAAATGCAAACTCTTAAACTAATGTCGCTTGGCACACTGAGTAAGCTGAGATGTAGAGGAGGACAAGGATCATTTACTAGGAGCTCCCCTACAACAAAGTACAAATCATTAATTTCTTTAAGAGATCAATATGGAGGCTAATGTGATGGGGAAATGTCTGCTTGTCTGGTATGTGTACACCTTATCAAGAGTCACTGCTTGAAATTTAGCACTGTCTGTTCTTTTTTATATTTTCTTCTTTGTTCCAATTGTGCATTATTGATAGAGAGTTAAGAAAAATAAGTAATCATTTTGGGTACACCTTCACAATCATCCCTGCTTCTTTTCATCGCATTTTGAACACCTGCTATTTTACTTTCGCACAAATATGGATACAGGCGTTTTGCTTTAAGCACCTGGATGGAGTCTCATGTAGGTCAGAAATTTGAGTTTGGACCACTGCAGACTCCTCAGCCTCATTTTCAGCTCATTCAGTTCTCATACCAACCTGGCAGCAGATCATTATTAGGCACTGATGCTACGTATGCTACGGTTTTGTTAAGTGTCAAACTGTGGGTTCAGAATTTGGCAGTTTTGAATATTTGCAAATTGTTTTAAAAATGTATGTAATTATGAATGCAGAAAAGAATTGTTAGATTTAAATCCACAATACAAAACTATCTGGAAAGCATATGGTTGATTCTGTTCATCTGAATGTAATGTTTTCAACAGTACAGTTTGGACTGTTTATAAGATTGGGGAAACCTGCAGTCAGCTGAGACTGAAGAAGTCACTTGGATGTTTCTCCCATTGAAAATGTTACATTACTACCTGGATGATTGAGCATGCATCAAAATATCTGGAGAGCATCTAACTGCTAATGGTTTGTTTTTCAGTGTGACAATGGTCCCAAACAACTGCCAAAGCCATAGAAACATACCTGAATAGAAAAACCGATATTAGCCTCGGCAGTTGTTTGGGATTTACTTACCTGGATGATTAAGCATGCATCAAAATATCTGGAGAGCATCTAACTGCTAATGGCTTGTTTTTCAGTGTGACAATGTTCCCAAACAATTGCCAATGCCATAGAAACATACCTGAATAGAATAGTGTTTGTTGGGCAGCTTAGATAATGTCACTTCAGAAAAGAATATAGCCCATATGGTTTTCACTGCCCTATGCACAGCCAAGAAAACTGTCCTCATGAACTGGAAAAATAAAAATAATCTTAATTCTAACCAATATAGAAATTATCTATTAGATTACATTAGTCTTGATACAGCCTCTGCCACCACATCAGATCAATTGCTCTGGGCTCCTTTGATCAGCTCCATCACCTAGTGGGGGTGGGGGGTCATAGTTTGGTCCTGCCTTCACTGTTGTGATTGGTGTGGGGGTAGGGACAGGCTTAGGGCGTCGGGGGGTTCCCCGGAGGCATCTTTCTTGGGGGGCTCAACCCGGGGTAGCGGTCATGTCCAATTAGGGGCTCTGTTGGCTCTCAGGTGACGGTTTCCTCGTGGCTGCGTGCAGCGGGGCTAGGGGAGGGTCTGTGCTGACGGACGTGGGTTACTGACCTGGTAGCCTGGCTGCCCCTGGGTGGGTCCGGGATGGGCGTGAGGTTCTGGGGGCGCTCCGTCTCTGGGCTGGGGCCCTGGCCGGGCCTCGGGGGCTTGGGTCCTGGTTGGTGTGTTGCCGGGGTTGTGGGCAGGTGGGTGCATGGGGGCCCAGCCCTGGCGCAGGGTGTCGCCGGTGTGTCGAGCCACCTGAGGGGCTCTTCAACTGGTGAGGGAGGTTGTCACATCTTGCAGGAGCTTTCCTCTCTTCAGGAGCTCTCTCTGCAGGAGGGGGAGATACAGGAGAGGTGGAGGAAGATCTCAGCCTGGGTGTTTATTGTCTTATGTAGTCTGGAAGATGAGTGGATGGTGGGGTGGGTGCAGTTTTCTCTGTGGTGGGATTGGGTGGACTGTCCCGGGCTCTGTGGGGCCGGGAGGCGCTGCTGCACTGGGCCCCGGTCTGGATGGGCCTGGGCCCCCTTTCCCTGGCGGGTCGCGGAGTATGGGAGTGCCTACTGGGGTCAGCGGGGGAGCTTGCCCCAGGGAGGGGTCACTTGCCCCTCCCTTCCTTCCCTCCCCATCTCCAGCTGCCTCCCTCTTCCCGCTCCACCAAAACCACCCACACATGCAGGACCTTGGAGTAGGGGTATGTCACCAGGGTGCAGAGGAGGCTACCCCCCTCTATCCCCTTCTGGCTGCCTCTGCCTCAATTTTATCCCACAACTTAGACATTCACATTACTCACACTCTCATTACGCATACATATAGGATCTTGGGGGTGGGCACGATACACGGATTCCAAAAGACCATCAGGGTGTACAACCTCACCCCTGGCGTCGTTGCCCACCTCTCAATGTTAAATACACGTAGACATTGAGGGCTATCAGGAGGGACTATGCGCTTACCTGCTGCTCTCTGGCAGGTAGCTCCATGCCCTCCTGGGTTTTAAATGCACCTTAGAACACACATGCATCAACATTACAATGAGCGGGTGGAGGGAGGTTTGGAGTCTTCTCTCACCCCCATTCTCTGCGGCCTGCTGGAGCGGGGGGGCTAGGACTAGGAGGAGGAGTTGGCCGTCCGACTGCGGTCTGGAGTGTGGGGCCTCCCTGCTGCTGCGGAGTCGGGGCGGTCTGCCTCCCCCCACCGCAGGGAAAAGGGTAACACCACCTGGGTCTGGGTGCAGTTCCCCCCTCCAGGGGCAAGGGTACCTAGACCCGGTTCGTAGAGTACGCTTGGGGAGTGTGATCGTGTGTACAGCGTCTCTTTATGTCTGTCTCCATGTTGGTTGAGTGTGGAGTAAGTGCATATGAGAGCATGAGGGTGGGAATGGATGTTTGTATATGTGTGTGTCTGTATGTCTGTGTCTATATGTCAGGTTGGGTGTCAGGCGCCACCTCTCTGGGGACATCTCAGGCCCTCCAAGGTTTGGAGGCCTATCTCCCCCCACCACCACTTCCCCTGCCAGTGGCGGACCCCCTCAGACATCGGTGCGTTGGTGGTTCTTTGTGTCCGGGGATGGGCGTCCAGGTACACACCGGCTCACTCCTTGGCGGCCGCTTATCGGGGCCTGGAGCCTGGGGCTCACTCGGGCCACTTCGGAGGTGGGGTGCCCCCGGCCACTCGGCTTGGGGCTCGGTCACTCAGGCGCGGCTGGCTGCCGGCGGAGCTCACGGGCGCGTAACTGCAACTCCCCCTGGCTTCTGCTCCGCGGCTGCTGAGTGAGCCCTCATCTGGGACTCTCCTCAGCTCTTTCTGGGACAGTGGCGCGGCTGCCCCTCTGTTGGTCTTCCTTGGTCTCTTGTGTTCTGGGGGCCTCTGGATGTCTGGAGTTTTGATCTCCTCCATACCTGCTTCATGCCCTGGAGGACGGGGCTGTGGCCCCCCCACACCCTCTAGCAGATCATTACATGAAGGAACCTTTTAAAAAAAAACAAGCACGTCCATGCTCACAGGTGTACACACGGGTGATCACACCCACAAACTACACCCTTTTTGGCTCCTACCTCAAAGCACACTGTGTTCTGTTGATCTTATGTGCTGCACAATAATGTTTAATATTTAGTATTTACTGTCATATTCCCATATATCATTGTGATGATGTCTATTCTATTACTCTTGTTCTCTTCTGCTTATTTTCTTTTTTCTTTCTCAACAGGTGATCCAGGTGATTGATATATGCATTTTTTATTTCTTTTTTTCCCCCTGCTCATTCTGTTGGTTTTTGTCTTTTGCCCTTCTCCCCCGTCCCTCTTCTCAGCTGTTTCTCTTTCCCTCTTTCTTTCTCCCCTTCTTTCCCCCAGTCAAGTCTGTCCCGTATTCAGCAAGTGAAAATAAAATAAACAATAAAAGGTGAATCAAATGGACCATTACAGCAAGGCTGGGATGGTCAATTTGGTAAAGTAAATCTGTTGGGCATCTTTCTTTGCCTTTAGACAACAATTCTGATGGCAAAAGAGCCAAACGGGACAGGCCAAAAAAAAAGAAAAAAAAGAAAAGAAAAACCAATAATAGCCTCCCCATGTCATGACTGAGGGTCTAAGACCCTGAGTTTTACATTTTTAGACTTCTTATCTTGCACTCCAGTGGACTTCAGGTAGCATGAATGAATCATTTGGCTTCAACGCTATGGTTCATAACTCTTACACTACTGACATATCCCATAATTTTTTTCAATGCTCCTTAAGTAAATCAATGTTGTCCCTTTTGTCTTTTCTATTTGTGCTCTACTTCCAGTAGTACAGGATGTTTTTCTTAGTGAATGGAGTGATTTTCCTTTATTTTTTTGGCCTTCTTCTTAATGCATTCTGTTAAAGACTTATTGAACCTATTATTAAACCTATTGCATTAAACCTATGAGACACAAGCAGAGTGAAAAAAGGACTAATTCTGAGAAACAGCAAATGCAATAAAATTCACTAATTCAGAATACATGTAGCCTCTGCTTATGCACGCTATAAAGCAGTGACTCTGAATCTCAAACTTAACCTCACAGCACTGTTAATATCAGTACCATGGTTAATAATAATGGATTGGATTTCTATAGCAGTTTTTAAGGCACCCAAAGCGCTTTACAATGCCACTATTCATTCACTCTCACACACTGGTGGAGGCGAGCTACAGTTGTAGCCACAGCTGCCCTGGGGCAGACTGACAGAAATGAGGCTGCCATATTGCGCCTCACACCAGTAGGCGGTAGGGTAAAGTGTCTTGCCCAAGAACACAACGACCAGGACACAGAGCCCAGGGATCCAACCGGCGACCTTCCGGTTAAGGATGCGCGTCCCAACCCCCTGAGCCACGGTCGCCCCTGGTTAAAACCAGTTATGAGGTTACTGAGGTCTGGACCTCACAATTAAAGTTTCTGCAGTAAAAACTGCGGCGTTGACTTTGATGGAAAATATGACCTTATAGCTCATGAAAATCAGAAATACAATGTCTTAAATTATGAGAATAATTCCTTAAGATCATAAGACCAAAATGTCCAACATCAGAAATGTATATGCATTTATACAGGCAATACTTCGCTTGGGCTTCTTTTTCACAAATTATTTGTGGCAGTTCTGAGGTGTTACTGAACCTCAGGTTAAATTGATAAGGTACCAGCCTTCAGCTCATCTACATTTATGAGTCAGGTGTTTTTCATCTTCCTTTTAACAATACCCCACAGAGAATCTGTCACGGCTGCACAGCAGTCGTGTGGTGAATTGAGAAAAGGATCCAAGATGCAGGTACCGGCTGGGGTGCGAGTGAAAATTTATTTGCAGAGGTGATAAAGTGACAAAACAGGAAGAGCAGAGCGGGGAGTAAACAAACCTAAACTGGGAAAACTAAAGAACAAAACTTAAACCAGACACTCACGGGAGGAGGAGCGAAATGCACAAAGAGAGATGGCAGAGAGACGCAGAATGAATACCATGTAACAGAATAATGCAGACTGACATGGAGTTAAACAGACGACGCGACAGAGAGCACAGGAAAACACAGGGCTTAAATACACGGGGAGTAATCAGGGAATGGGCCACAGGAGGGAGACACAGCTGGGAGCAATAAGGCTAACGAGACAGGGGAGAGGTAAAACTGAACACACTGACATGAGACATGAACTTTCAGAATAAAACAGGAAACTAACAGACACAGAGAACCAGACCGGACACTGAACTTGACAGGCAGACTCATGAGCAGACACAATAACACCATGGACAGACAGAGGGAACACAGAGAAGTGGAAGCAGGCAGGCAAAGAACAGAAACCTAACAAATGGCAAAATCACAACAGAATACACACTCTGAATGAACAAAAGCATAAGGAACACAAAACACTGAGTCCTCAGACTCAGGACCATGACAGAATCGAAAGGGTTCAGGTCCTGCTACTTGGCTGGCCATGCACAAGCACAGTAATAACATGGTCAGCAATGGCTGGAAATGTCACACTGGACTTCAAACAGCTTAGATTCAGTGCCTTTTCCTCCAGACTCTAGGATTTCCAAATTTAATCAGCCTGCCCAAATTCTTGAATAGATTTTTCTTGACAATTCTCAAGGCTGCGGTCTTTCCTGTAGCTTTTGTACATTTTCCTACCAACGTTCCATTAATGTGTTTCAATACAGCACTCCACAAACAGCTAGCCTTTTCAGCAATGACCTTCTGTGGCTTACCCCCCGCCCCCACCCCTGCAGAGCGTGTCAGTGAGCATTAAATAATTAACTGAAAGATTCTAATGTTTACCTCTGCCGATCCATAGAAGCCTCACCCACCTTTTGTCCAAACTGTCTGTTTATTAGTAGCAGCCAGTCAGAGTAAGGCCTTAAAGGGGGGAGGAGCTAAAATGGCTCATTGCAGACAAACGTCGAACGGAAAGGCAGCATCAAACCCAAGAGTGCAAGAAGGAAAATGTGGAGTTGAAAATTAGCATCATATGTCCCCTTTAAGTTTGTTTTTATTTATGTTAGTTAATGGCGTAGCAGGAACTCACAAAATGTGTGGGATTGCACGTGTTGCCCACCCACCAGGCTCTAGCAGCAAATCACCACTGGAAGGTGGCAGTGACATTTTATTTAATATTTGGGAGATGCATTTTCCATGTTAATGTAAAATGTATTAATGCAAAATCCACATGTTAAACCCGGTTTTGATGCAGAGTCAAATAGAAATAATAATTTTTTTTAAAAAAGAGCTGCCTCTAACGCAAGGATGTCAAACTCTTTTTGCACAGTGGCCCACATACAGCTCACTTTGATCTTAGGTGGGCTGGACTTAAGATCAAAGGGAAACTCCCCTTTCTCTCGGTGTACGGAGGTTTAACTGCACTTTAATCTCTGAGACATCGCAATATAAGAAAAAGAAGTCAACAGAAGTGCAGTGTCAACTGTATGATAAAGAAATGCTGTTTTAGTTGATAAAATTAATCTGTCTGAGCAACTCTTTGGGCTTCAACTGAAATCAATGTGTAGAGAAAAGGTTCTGGTAGTTCATTTATTGAAGCAAATGATTTATGTAAATATTTATATATTTTATTTATTTATTTGTTTCAATTTGAATACACTGTAAACAATGTCTATTGTTTTTTGTTAATTGTTAATCTATTACTTTATTACTGTTGGTGTGTATAAATGGAAAGTGTTTGTCAGCAGAACAATATTGTTAAAAATGTATGCCCTCCTTCACGTTTTCCAAAGATGTCCAGCAGGCATCTTGCCCAGGCTTTTTCTGGCCCCCAGGCCTTTACGTTTGACACCTCTTCTCAAAACTTTTCTTTTTCAACTGAAACACGTCTTTAAAAAACACCTTTGGATGTGCCCCTCGAAACCTGAAAAGGTGCCTCTCAGTTGGAAACACTGTTTATGCAGAACATTTATAGTTAATTAACACATTACATAATTAATTGCAGCATCATGAAAATGCCAGTATATGTATATATGCAGTGTATGCAGGCAGAATGTGAGAACTGATGAAAACCACCATCTTTCCTAATTAACATTTTACTTTACTGTCTGAGAATCCAGAGTATAGAATGTACTTGAAGTAAAAAAAAAAATAAAAAAAAAATCACAGAATAGAAGCCTGATTATTATTCTCTGTTCTCTCCCCCACACTAAAGACTACAAGAACATTTACTACATTCTCATATGAAGGAACAAGATGTCCTAAACATTCGATTTTTGCACCTGAGCAGCAGAGTATGCGAGTTATGCTCTCTGTTTCCTGCATGATGATATGAATGCATACTCTGTGGCTTAAAAGTGTTAAAGCACCAGTGTTTCACTGAAATTCTTATTACATATAATGACATATAATGATGCAGAGTAGCCATATGGTGTCCGCTGTTGGCTAGTTTCACTGACCTTAACTCTCACAGACATGAAAGCATGGATAGATTTTACACATACACAGCTACTGAGATTTTTGTGCGGAACAGGTGATGTTGCACTCTCTTTTGATGATGTTCTTTTCCAAGGTTTAGGTATGTGAATCTCCCCACTGTTGAACAATGGAGGATAATGTAATATTTTACTGTCAAATATTTTAAAAAAGGAAATAGAAAAATAATGGGCTATGAAATATGTTACATTAATTTTGAGAACAAAATAAGAACATAATCACAAATCTTAAATACCCAAAATAGGAAAACTGAAACATGACAATATGGCCCCTCTACATCCCTACTGGCATTGCAAGAGTGTCTAGGTGCTTGGGCTTAATTGACAATTGTCCACAACTTGAATTGCCTATGGCAACTTAATATGGCCACCATGCCATGCCAGTCATGCTCTCTTGGTTGCAGTTGACACAAAGCCCCTGTTTTCCTCCGGGGTCAGCATCCATTTTATGTTGTGGCTTATGAGTCATAACACAAATTGCAGAAATGATCCAATTATGTATAATAACCCTGGGGGCAAATTTTGGTTTAACCATATCTCTTGAACATCAAGCATAGAGGGGCCCCTGAGCACAAAAAACAAAACAAAACAAAACAAACAAACTCAACAGTTCTAATTTACTGTTTTAGAAGTTACATCAGATTTGAACATTTACACTTTTTTTTTCTTATATTTTTATTTCCGTGTTTCTGATTTCAGTTTCAATTTATTTACTTTAAATGATTAATTACAGTATGCGCGTGCATGCCTGAGAGCAGCGCATAAGTCATTAATTTATCTTCCATCATTTGCTTGCTTGTTTGTGGTACACCTTCATAATTTCCTCTGCACCGTATTGCAGTTAAAACTTCAGATTCATTGAAATTCGTCTCTGCGCTATTAAATTGTTCTAAAGGTTACCCGTGTTCTCTGTCTCAAAACTCCCTCTAGTCTATAGTCTCTCATTATAACAGCCAATTACCATGATTGGAGTTAAACAGACACGAGACGCAAAATGTCATCAGCAAGTTGGCTCTTAAATACAAAGCACTAATAGGAACACTAAATGATTCTGCGCTTTACAACCCATCCACGCGTTTACCTTATATTTCCCTCTGCGGTTCTGTTTAATCCAAGAGATGCCAGAAAACTGGCATCGCATGCTTCCTGCTCTCACTGCGCTCTGGAGATTGCCTGATACATGTTGATTTACATCAATGTCATGTACCATCTATAAATCGGAAAATTCTATGAAACACTCATCAGTGATTTAAGAGTTTACATGCTCTTACCTCAGCCACCACATGTATCCATATTCGTAAGGGAAAAAGCTGTTGGGGTCAGCGCAGCAGTACTTCAAGTCACTGAACCCGCAGCAGTAGAGTGCCGTGGTGTCACCGTCCGCTTTCGGACACGTGAAGTTCTCCACGAGCACGTTTTCTTCGGTGTAGTAACTCTCGCAGTCCGAACTCATGTCAGACGTAAACTGCGCGCACTCGGAGAGCCAGATGCGCGGTGATTAAAACCCGGTTTCATTCCGTCCATTTCCCACTGCCGCAACTTCTCATCACCGTCAAACAGTGTGATCCAGAAGCTGTACCGCACTCACACTCCCTCTCTATCTCCCCCACCCTGTCGTCATGGTACACAGTACATTCGTATAATCCGATCCCCGATATCTTTAACTAATCTATGTTAATGATCAACTACATTACCTAAATGATACATTTGGAAAGATTTACCTAATTAAGTTGCAGTATGCATTCAGGAAGCAGGCAGCTGTTGACCACATATAAAGACAATTCAAAGCTGAGGGCTCTGCCCTCATGGCACAGGTGACAATCAAGTGCGCCAAGCACGTGCCAGATGCATGTCTCTTGTCATCTTGCGACCATAAGCACAGTGGTGGGCTAGGTGAATTGGAAACAATGCATTAATGTGGCAATCATGACCAATCTCCTTCTTACGGCTTTCCTGGTCTGGAAATGCCGTGTGAAAGCGTTTTACATCAAATTAAATCTATCGTTTAATCATTTTAACATGAAAGTAAAGCACGATAGCGCTACGATACCAAAACTCTTCTGTAAAAGTGCTAAAGAGACCAAGGTCACAGGGGCGCCTCCAGAATTTTGTTTATAGGCGTGCAGATATGGGGGCCCCTACAAATATTATGGTGGTTTAATAAAAATGGAATTTCCAGTTTTATTATGCTGCTGTCAAATATAGGTTACTTGAAAAATGTGGAAAAAAAGAGAAAAATAAAATAATTATCCATCTAGTTTATTTCCTGCTATTAAAATTGATATCATTATAAAAGTCACCTTTAATAATGCAAAATTGTATCGAACATTTAATATTTTAAAACTGAAGTGCTGACTTGTGTGACATGGTGTGTTACCCAGCTGGAAGCAGCCATTATGAGCTGGTAAACTGTGGTCATAATAGGATGCACATGGTTACAACAACACTGAGACTGTGCCCTTCAAACCATGATTAATTGCAATTAAGGGACGTCAAAGTGTGCAGAAAAAAAAAATTCCCCACATCAAATCAAATCAAATCAAATCACTTTTTATTGTCACATCACATGTGCAGGCACACTGGCACAGCACATGCGAGTGAAATTCTTGTGTGCGAGCCCCACAAGCAACAGAGATGTGCAAACACAACAACACAAACGAGCAAAATACAAGAATGGCCAACCTGAAACTAATAAATATATGTACAATATATAATAGTGTATGCATTTCTGGATGTGTATACTAAATATTTTCCTACGTGTGTGTGTGTGTGTGTGTGTGTGTGTGTGTGTGTGTGTGTGTGTGTGTGTGTGTGTGTATACACATTTTTACAAATTAAATAGTAAAAAAATAAAATAAAATAATAATAATAATAATAATAATAATAATAATAAAATATATAAAATATACAGAGTTGAATATGTGCAAAACAAGTGGCATTTATATACAGTATGGAGTGCATAATGTTAAAGTTCCAGTAGTGAAGCTGAGGTGTCTATGACGTGTTCAGCAGTCTGATGGCCTGATGGAAAAAGCTGTCTCTCAGTCTCATCACAATCAGCGGCCTGGATTGTTGACCCCGGGCGGGTCCATGGATTGATGCTGTTGTCTGTGTTGTCAAGCCTACTATCTGCAGCAGTCTTTAAAAGTCCATTTTTATTTAGCCTCTGCCCACTGCAGACTCAGGCTTCTGTTTGTGGCTGACATAGTCTTTTGTTTTTTAAGCCCATGCTTCACAAGACTGGATGGATTTTGCATGTGGAGAACCTTTTCTGTTCAGCACTTTTGTAAAGTGAACTTACCTTTCTGTCAGCTCCAACCAGTCTGGGCATATCTCCAATGACCTCTGTCACCTTTTCTTTTCTTGACAATCCACAAAACTGATGATTTTAGGCATAACACACCATACAAAATTGTCACTGTTACGTCATTGCTTCCCAGTGGTCTCTTGTTTTACTATGTGTTATATTTGAACCTGCCTTTTGTCTCACTTTTTTTTTGTCTCTTCAAATTTCAGCAGATCTGTATGAGCCATGACTAAAATGTTGGTTCATTCTGTCACACTGATGATCCCTTATAAAAATCTCCATGACTTGAAAAAAAATGGAAGGACTGCAGTCCCACTCTACATCTTGAGTTGATTTAAATGCTGTTACTATCTATCCTCTTCACTTCTTCACTCTGAATGGAGACATGAGAGACAGCAAGTGATTTCTTTCACAGCTACAAGCTTCTTTACCTGGCATTCAGAGGGCACTTGGTGCACTCATCCTGATCATCAAGCCCTCACATTGTTCTGAATTGACATCACAATCTTTTGGCCACTGAAAATTGAGAGCTTTATGCATAGATATGAGTATCCACACATCAGTCCATTTACTCCATTATTTATCTAATTCAGAGTCATGGGAGCCGTAATTGGACTTAAGACAGAAATGCTCTCACATACACATCTATGGTCAATTTAGAAAAATCACAAATTAGCGTAACAAGCATATCTTTGGAGAGTGGGAAGAAGCCGAAGACAGAGCACATGCCGGCACAGGGACAACATGCAAACTCAACACAGCAACGTCCAAGCTAGATTCAAACCCAAGACCTGCTGATGTAAGGCAACTGTCACATCTGCACTGAATAAAAAAGGAAAGCCACTCCAATGCTCCAGCTCAGTCACTTTAGTCTGTTTTTCCTCCTCGTCGAGCAGAACAATCCTTTAGAAATCAAGTCAAACGCTTCACCTTTAAATACATTTGACTGATTAAATTAATCATTAATACACATTGTAAAGTTTATTTGTACAATTTCCTGAAGCCTGGTATCAGATCTAGGAAATAATATTTTATAGGTACACTTCTAGATGAGTTACCAGACCATTGGACAGTGTTTTGGAAAAATTATAGGAATAGAACTTTATGTAAGCTTCATATTTTTGTGATCAACATTTTTTGTTTGTTTTTTTAACATTAGTGACCAAATGCTAAATGAACACTCCTGTGATAAACCTTTAATACAGTAAAACTCACATTATCTTGAGGCGTTTGCCTTCAAAATGATTGGAAAGTCACGAACATGGTCAAGAGGTGCATTTATTTGTTTTACCCTCAGACTTTTATACAATCCAACTGATTTTGGGAGAGGACTCATCCACTCTGCCATTAGAAAGACTGCAGTTTTATGAAACTTCTCCATTGGCTTTATTTTTAAACAGAATTTCTAAATCCATCTTTTGTGTTGAGTCTTTGCTATGAACCCAGCAGTTATTGAAGATCTCTGTAGGGGGAACCTGTTGTATGGGCGACCAACTCAGCTGCACTTATCAATTAATGGGCAGACAGAAGGTTGACAAGAAAAAGTATATAAAACCCACTCAAAGTCTGCCAAACATTATTTCAAGGACTCAAAACACAGACACACACACAAAGAACTATGCGCGTCAAGCACAGCATACTGGCAACATGTGTTATGGGGGCTTTTCTCTGTGGTAGGTACAGACAGATTGTTCAGAATTAAGAGACAAATACTGGAAGAAAACTAACTTTAAAAACATGCTCCAAAACAGCAAGGTTCACTCTTTATCACAACAGAGACAGGTCTCTGTTTCTACTTGTTAAGATGTGCATGGAATTAAATCCAGATATAAAACTAAAAAAGAAGAAGCAGGAGGACAGAAAAAGCACATCTTTTTAAGATTGATATGAAATCTACTATGAGGAGTCCGTAAGGATAAAGACAAACTAAATCCAACTAAGTTCTTAATCATTTAACAAACACAAAAGAGGGCTTAACAAAAAGCTAACAGGAGTGAGGAGAAGAACAGGATGATTTATACATATGAGAGTAATCAGGGAAATAGAGACAGCAGGGTAAGGAGACACAGCTGCATTTAATCAAGACCACTTGTTTGCAAAAGAGTGAGCCCCCTGGTGGGCTGCGAAGTTACTGTAGGTGGGCCACAGTACTAACAGGAATTCAGTTTAAAATGACTCACATGTACGTACAGTGAGATATTTATCTACTATTAATATATGTATTGATTGATATAAAACTTAAACAAAAACTGTTAAAATTTGTAATATTACTCATTACTCCGATTCTAAATTTGCTGCTGTTATATTGAGGTTTGTGTGTAGTAACAGATGGGTCACATAGTGGCCTGGGTAGCATTAGCAATTTATAGCCAACAGCCTGTGTTGTTTATGTTTTTTGAATAAAAAAGGCAAAACATCAGTTTCACTTGTCTTTTAATTAGAGTGAAGATTTAAGACTGGGTGGGCCGCTTGGGACTTTCTGGTTCTTGAGTGGCCCACAGCACTCTTGACTTTGGGGATGGCTGATCTAAACAATGGGACAGGAAGCAAAACACATAAAATTCAAAGAGAAATGATTGATAATACTGATTGCTTCTTTTATATCACATTTCTTCTCTGCTTGAGCACCCAAAGTGATTCATACTAAAAGCCATTTTCACTCATACAAATACTTTCTTCCATTCCCAAGTGCTTTCTATCTAACATTACCACTGTGATGAGAAACTAGGCATTCAGTGCTCGAGGATACTTGAGCAACACCTGTGGTAGGTACAGACTGGAACAGACTGGCATAGAACCACTAACATTCTGATTAGTGACTCTACCTTCTGAGCCACGGCCACGCTGATACCAAATAAGGAAATGCTGAAACATCAAATTTACATACAGGATAATGCTCAAACTGAACAGAGGGCAAAGAATACTATAGAACTACTGAAAAAATCTGAACCTAACAAAAAGCAAAACTGTGAACAAAGAATTTTGAAGCATTTTGAACAGCTTGCAGGTGTCATATTAGATCACAGCCAACTTATAAAGACATGCAATAGTCTAAACGAGAGGA
The DNA here is from genome assembly GCF_057381915.1 of Diplotaxodon limnothrissa. Classification (NCBI taxonomy): domain Eukaryota; kingdom Metazoa; phylum Chordata; class Actinopteri; order Cichliformes; family Cichlidae; genus Diplotaxodon; species Diplotaxodon limnothrissa. The sequence goes on along the minus strand of NC_140617.1, from coordinate 15,724,923 downwards.
AATAAAAGTGTGCATTACTCTCAAAGTCATGTGGTAGGAGGAAGGCTCTGACCTTAGTGAGGAGCCTTAGTTGAAAGAAGTTTGTCTTAACTACAGAGCTAATCTGTTTATTAAATTTTAAAGCACGGTCAAAAATCACGATTCCTTGCAACTGGATGACAGAAAGAGGCTAAGAGACTGTTTTGATGAGAGTTGTTATACAAATGTGTCTAGCCTACATTACAATAGAAGATCTCTTAAGATTTTTTGGACCTAAATAAAAGGAAAGATCCTGTCAAATTCAAGAGCACTGCATTCCTGAATATATGCTCCTCTGAAGTAACAATCTCAGTGAAACACTCATTAAATGACTTTTAACTCGATCAACTGGTCAAACTTTATGGATTTTTCTATATTTTCTTTTACTGACATAGTGTGATAATTAGCTTTAAGAGTTTTAAATAATGAGTCAGCACATGTACAAGTAATGCCTTTGAGCCAAAATGGGTTTGTTTTTTTGCTACTCTTGGCACACAGCAGCCCAGTTTCCTAGCGTTTAAGTCTTTTGTTTTCAAGAGGCAGCCAATCAGAAGAAAGCTGAACTAAAAGGAGAGGTGTCATAAAGAAAAATGAGCTGAAGCTACTTGTTTCGAACAGGAGAAGTGTACAGCTTCCCAAAGGTCCATTATAGTACAAACAAGGGCTGCAACTAACTGCAAGAGAACCCCCACAAGACTAAAATATGTAAAGTAAAAAGGAACGGCATGAACTAAACTAACAACAATCAGTCATTATCAAAGACAATGGTTAATAAATAAAAAACAAAAATACATTTTAATTTGAATGATATCAGCACTTGCAGCTTGTAGACAGCTTGTACCTCTCAGAGGGTAAAAGCTACCTCAGCTTCTTGTTCTACTTGTGAATGACTGCAAAGTTGATTTGAAACATGCCAGACAAGGTAATGAAAGACGGTGAAAGACTAGATCGTCTCAGGGTTCAAAAATAAGCGAAAGAACTTTAAAATCAATTGGCAGCCAACCAACTAACAAAGGACATCGACTGTGTAAATAGTGCTCTCTAGTCTGTTGTGAACCTGTAAATAAAATTTTGCCGCTGTTCTGCTTTATCTGAGAATTTTACTACATCCAAGCTCTGATGTCTAAAATACGTTTGAAAGGGCATTGATTGGTCTTATGTCACGAGGACCCAGGCGCATAAAGCATTGGATCAAAATATGATGTACTGCCAGTGCTAATGGTAAAGGTTCAGAGAAAAGCCAAGGCTTTTAAGCAATGATGACATTTTCTTTATTTATTTTTGTTGTGCATTTGGCTTTATGTATGTAAACTAGTCAGCTACTCTGACCCTGCCACAGCACTCTGTGCAACAGTCTGCTAGTATTATACCATCATTTTGTTTCAAACTTGGTTTCAGTTTGCATTTTCATGCTTTAGCTCATGGAAAATTATTGTGTAAGAGTAGGCAAACAGCATAATTATAGTCTTTGACATAACATCACGTCCTCAGTCTTCAAATAACCTTTGTGAATAGATGAGACCTCAGTAGCGTATAAAAATATTCAGTTTCCTACACTGTTTAGTTCAAATCAGTAACGCTCACCTCAAAATCCTAAAACTGGTTATCATGCAGGAACGTTTACATAAGTCATGGAAATGTGAATAAAGTACTTAATGAATTAATAACGTTACCATATAGAGAGCAAATCAGTGAGAGGGTCGGATAACATTTTGTGGCAGTATTCATAACACTGATCATCCTGATGGGGGCACCATACCTAAAGGGCAAAATTTTGCATCCATGTGCTGACACAGTCGAAGTGGATAAGCTTGATGGTGTTTGGTGTTTTGATGTTAAAGAAATTCACTGTTATAAAAATAAAAGAAAGAGAATCACCGGTTTTGTTATAACGTAAATGAGGATACATGCTGCAGGCTTAGAGCATGTTTCACTTATTTTCAAGCATTCATAGAGTTCTTTTCCTTGCCTTTCTCTTCATGGCAGTCATTAGATGGGTTTGACTTTGAACTTCGAACTGGTTTATTGTGCGCAGTATCAAGCAATGAGGGACTACAAAACTCAGTGAGGGCTTTCTTTGAGAAAATGTTGCAATATTTACATTTTTCACCTTCAAAGGGGATTTTAATTTATTCTGACCTTCCTTCCACAAAGACTATGTTGTTACATTTAGATTTGATAAATTCTGAATTTTTTTTATTATTCTCCTCATAAAACAGTGTTCAAGACAAACTTTAGTTAATTAAGTTCACCAAATAACATCAGAAAACTCTTCTTTGTGTATTTCTCCCCTCAAAATCATGCTCACTCAACTTAGTTTCCCTTCATAGTATCCCCACGGTTGTTCACACCTGACCACCAGTGGTTTTGCTCTCATCAGTGGGATCATTGTTCATTTTAAAAGTGGACAATGACCTGAACCACTTCAACTATCAGTAGTTATCAGTCCCATATACAGTTTCACCCCCCTCCTCATTCTAGCAGGTTCTATGGGCTGTAGTAATTCACTGTAATCAATAATTAGAAAAAGGAGCAGCACAGTGGCTGTGTGAAGGAGTGCAAGCGGAAGTTTATGATGAGCTAAATAACCAGGGTTGCACATAAGTGGTCCGCAGGTGCGCATTTGCTGTCAAAATAAAAAACGCGCACAAGGGTTAGGGTTAAATTTAAAAACTGTACTTTTGAGTTAAAATATATATTTATAATTTTAATAAATGACAAATTAAAAAGGCATGAACATTTTTTTGTATCGAAAAAATATCGAACCGTGACACCAAAGTATCGAACCGAACCGAACCGTGAATTTTGTGTATCGTTGCACCCCTAATATATATATATATATATATATATATATATATATATATATATATATATATATTCATTTTGGTGTCACGGTTCGATATTTTTTCGATACAAAAAAATGTTCATGCCTTTTTCATTTGTCATTTATTAAAATTATAAATATATATTTTAACTCAAAAGTACAGTTTTTAAATTTAATGTTGCTGAAACAACAAAGTAATAAAAAAAATAAATCTATCTGATCAAGAAATCACTCATCTTTGGAAAAGAGAGTTTATTACAGAGAAATGGCTCTTTCCAAAATAAAAGCTATACTATACGCTTCTTCTGGGCTATATTCTCAGCAGCATATTAAACATATCAGGTCCCCATAAGGAGAATCATGTGCTAATGGCTGTCTAAATGACTCGGGTAAAGTTTGTAGCATGCGTGCTTGTTGTTTTTGTCGGCTTCCACGTGTCTTTGCACTCGGAGGATGTCAGCGTAAATGTGCAGTCATATTCGTTGTGTTCCCACTAGTGCTGTCAGCGTTAATCTCGTTGAAATGACGTTAACGCCACAACACGGCAAATCTCCGTTAACGAGCTACCGCGGATCGCCCAGTGCGTGGGGCTGGATGGCCAACACGTTAACGAGCTAACTGCGCTAACGCAGTAGTTCCCACCCATGTAATTGAGCATTGCATGGCACATCCGACATACTGTTTTACTTTTGTCCATGACGCGCTTACCTTCAGGGTCATACGTCACATGAAAACCAAACTAGTTCCAAATGCCAGATCTGAATGAGGGTGGGGGAGGTTCAATTTGCCATGTTGCAAGGAGAGCTTAACTTCTGTCTCCTAGCTTGCCCTGCGCTCAGTGAATGTGCGTTCGACTACTCCGCCTAGGCTGCACTGTCGAGCGCAGATCCACTGAGCACTCAACACAGACAGCATCGTCAGAAGGAAAGTTGCTAAAATAAATTAAAAATTTTGTATTGTTCGATAAATATGCGTACCGAACCGAAAGCACTGTATCGAACGGTTCAATATTGATATGAGTATCGTTGCACCCCTAATATATATATATATATATATATATATATATATATATATATATATATATATATATATATATATATATATATATAACAAAATAATGAACATTGGAATGTGCACCTACTTGTATAGTACACTACTGAGGAGTATACTATAGACTATAGTATATATACAAGTCTATACAACAGTTTCACATTTCACTCACTGACTGTTTGTTCTGTATGTTCACTCCACAGACTCTATGTACAAGATGGACATTTTAGCCATTATGAGGTAACTAACTGGTTCATGGACATTACCCTCTTTTTTGAGAGGCCAGAAGTGATCAGATTTGGATGTATGAATGGTAGCAAATGTGGAGATTGACTCACTTTTGGAGTCGGCCTTAAGTGGCTGAATAACCCCAAATTTTTTGGCATTTCATTTTTCAGCACCAGCAGTTGCTGCTTGCTTCACTTGTTATGTTACAACACTTAAAGTGGATTATCATGCTCTGCTACACACTTCACCAATGGATGGGAACAAATACAACTTCTTTTTATCTGTGTTTTATGACGACTAAATAACATCATACTTTATTATTTTTAAAAAAAAGCCACAGTACAGATGTCTTCCTGCTCCTCCTCATCATTCCGACAACATCTTGCTCACAAAGTGACTCACTTCTGGTTTCTTGTGGCTTGAGAAGTTCAAGGAATGACACAGTGACACACGAATGCCCCGCTGCTTATAATTATTTTGGAACTTTTGTCTGAATCACATTTTGTTTGTCTTTTTCTGACTTAGTGTTCTGCTTTTTGTGACCTGGCTGTAGCTGTGGTTCTTGTCACAGTCCTGGCTCAAATACTGTGATTAAGTAGTGGAGAGAACAATAAGTTATAAATAAGACAAAAACTAATTTATTTTCAAAGAGATATAATAAAATACACTGTAGTAATTCAGTTTGAGCTTGTATGGATATGTGGCAGTTTATATAAGGAACAGAAGAAACTGAAAATCTTGTTGCTGAGTGAAAAGGAGACTGCAGGAATACAGGAGTTTTTACAGCTGAGCATGCAGGTGCAAAGGTGTAGTTCATGTAACACTCTGATGAACAGCTGCAGAATAAAGCACAGCAATAGAAAGACATGGACGATAGCTATGGGGTGTTGTATTCTACATTGTAATTCATCTCTGATCCTCCTTTGTCTGCAACTAGAAGCTGTATTTAGCTGTCGTCTTTGAGTATTTCACATGATATTTTATGTGTCACAGTAATTGTTACATAATGTTTAATGTGCTGTAAAAATGTGGAGGAGGAACATATGTGTCATTCCTTTTTGACTGTATGTTAACATTTACATCACAGCTTCTTTCGTTTTAAAAAGCAGGTGCATTGAAACCTGCTGATTATATGACAGTGGCATTCACGAGGACATTGTGTCATTTAGTGGAAAAAATAAATTAATGCACTTGCAGTGGTATCAGATCTGTATGTGCACACACCTTATCTGAGCACACTGTTCTTCAGGCGTATTATCTTCTTTGTTCTCAGTGACCATTATTTGGTGCTTCTAAAGTGCTGTTCGTAATCATCCTGGCAAGCAGAAGGATGATGCACCATTTCTTGACAGATTAGTGTGGAAACTGTTTACAGCTACTGAAAAGCAAAGCCCATGTGTCCAGTGTTGGTCAAGTGACTTGAAAAAAGTAATCAGTAACTAATTACGATTACTCCCCCAAAAAAGTAATCCCGTTACTTTACTGATTACTTATTTTTGAAAGTAATTAATTACTTAGTTACTTAGTTACTTTTTAAAAACACGATTTACAACCTGAATAGGTGATAAAGCGATAGATCTTTCAGCCCAATTCTACTTTTTCTACATAATCCATCATACAAAATGTAATCAAATGGAAAAGTCTCTTTTTAAAACGTATTTTATTAGTTTTAACTTTATGCATCAAGCAAAAATGTAATTATATGCAACATTTTCTGACTTGAAGAAATTTGTTTAACATTTAAACTTATTTTCTGCACATTCCAGCACATAAAATATTTTTTTGTGTGTGTTTACACTCACTCTTTCAAATAGATGCAAGTAAAACAGCAGAAAATAAATAACATCAAAGACTAGCGGTCCTGTTGCTCTATTTTCACCTGTAAAGCAGGAGTAGGGTAGGCGGAGGTGTGCTCTGGTGCAGGTGTGCCGCAGCGGTCAGTTGAAGAATCCGCGAGTTTCTCTGTGAGTTTCCCATTATGTGGTAGCGCACTCCCGGTGCTTGCTTGGAAGTTTAGGGGGTTTTTTCGCTTTAAAAAGAAGTTTTATTCCCACGCACAACAGACACTAATGTTTTTGTCACTTTTTATGGAATCAAACTCAAAGTAAGGTCAGTACTTCCAAGCTTTAAACGTTGCACGCTCATACTCTCTCCCGCACTCGATATATTATCCATTGTTGATCTGCACACAGCTGTTGTCACGAACGTCGCACTCGCTTACGTCATTGTCATGAGACATTCTCGCAAAAAAATCACGGTTTTAGTAACACAGTAACGCAGCGTTCCTACGGGAAAGTAACGGTAATCTAATTACCGTTTTTGCAATAGTAAAACTTGTTACCTGAAAAAAGTAATCAGATTACAGTAACGCGTTACTGCCCATCTCTGCATGTGTCTTAAAACTACATTTTTTCTAATGGCAAAAAGGAAGTTCAATTTTATAGTTTAGGTGAAAATGACCCTACTTCACGCTTGATTTAAGACTTTCCAGGTCAGTTCAAGCTCTCAGTCGCTACAGTAGGGCCGAGTTTTACTGGACACAACATGATGTAAATCATAGTCCCATTAGAGTCAGAGAACACAAAAAGCAGAGGACGATTTAGAATGGGGATACTTAGTGATTACCAAGTCACTAGTCTGGTTTCTGAGTCAGATTAACTCAGTAGTCAACACATCCCATTTCAAAACACTAAGGTGGAAACGACAGATGACAAACATGGTGTCAATTATTTGTATACAGTTCATGTTGGATGACAAACAAGAAGAGACAGCTAAAGAGGACGTTTTTGACTTACAGACCCTTAGAAAACAATAGAAGAAAAAGTGGAAAACTGAACTAAGCAACAAAAAAAGGGCTTTTCCCTTTCCCTGCGTACAATAAACCTATCTGTACGCAGCAATAACATTACAGAGGATTTTGAAGCAGGTTCAGGTGTTTTTACTGGTTTGGTTAGTATGAAATGGTAAATGGCCTGTATTTGTATAGCGCTTTACTAGTCCCTAAGGACCCCAAAGCGCTTTACACATTCAGTCATCCACCCATTCAAACACTGGTGATGGCAAGCTACATTGTAGGCACAGCCACCCTGGGGCACACTGACAGAGGCGAGGCTGCCGGACACTGGTGCCACCGGGCCCTCTGACCACCATCAGTAGGCAACAGATGAAGTGTCTTGCCCAAACCAAGGACACAACGACTGAGACTATCCCAGCCGGGGCTCGAACCGGCAACCTTCCGATTACAAGGCGAACTCCCAACTCTTAAGCCACGATGCAATACTGTATATACTAGTTAAAAAAAAAAACAACTCAAATTTTACCTTGTGCAATACATTTTCAGACTTTGCGTTAAATCCATTTCTCAGTACATCATTTTAATCTCTTCGAAAACTTCTATCAGATGCAAGAAGGGAACGGGAGATCGACAGATGGATTGGTGCTGCGACTGCAGTGATGCAGACGCTGTACGGGTCCATTGTGGTGAACAAAGAGCTGAGTGTAAAAGCGATCTATGTCCCTCACCTATGGTCACAAGCTGTGGGTAGTGACCGAAAGTACAAGATCATGGATACAAGTGGCAGAAAAGAACTTCCTCCAAAGGGTGGCTGTCTTCTCCCCCAGAGATAGGGTGAGGAGTTCTGCCATCTGGGAGGGGCTCAGAGTGGAGCCGCTGCTCCTCCACATCAAAAGAAGCCAGTTGAGGTGGTTCGGGCATCTGACAAGGATGCCTCCTGGGCGCCTCCTGGGTGAGGTGTTCTGGGCATGTCCCACCAGGAGGAGACCCTGAGGCAGACCCAGGACACGCTGGAGAGATTATATCTCTCAGCTGGCCTGAGAATGCCTTGGTGTTCCCCAAGACAAGCTGGAGGAGGTGGCCGGGGAGAGGGAGGTCTGGTCTTCTCAGCTTAGGCTGCTGCCCCTGTGACCTGGCCCCAAATAAGTGGAAAAGGATGGATATGTTTTCATTTGATTTAACTCATTGTTCATCTCAGAATTTTTGCTTTCTGTTTACTGCGTTCTCAAGCTAGTGGCTTCATCTACAAAAAGTGTATGCACAACACTCTCATCATTGCTACCTCCATCACAACTCCATCTCTGATCTGTTGTTGGTGATCATCTGACTGAAATGAAGAACTCCAGCCTGTATTTTTGCCATCCTTGCTGCAACACCCTGCCCTGTGACTGTTTCAGATCCAGAGACTTATGCAGTCCATGCACAAAGCTTTCAGAGAGGGCCATACCGTGTATTAAGCATCTTGTATAAACATATGTTATAGTGATGTTGTATAAAATCTCTTTGCAAACTTGGATTTCTCTATTTTTTTTTTTAATGGTATTTGTCAAGAGCTTGGGTTCCGGACGTAGTGATGACTATTGAGTGAGCATGTCAGCAAGCCAGTGCCAGACTGAGGAGCTCTCAAGAGAAAAAAAAAGCACTCATCCAACACTTTTATTGAGGGTACGTAATATTTGTCATTGTGAAAGTTGCATTTAATAGCGTGCTGATAAATTATGGTCACATTTGAAAGCAGACGTGGACACCTTCTGATAGACAAGTTGCTACCATATAGGACTGCAGGGTCCTTGTTTGGTTTCAAGAGATGGCCGTGGGTTAAAAGGCTCAGCTCAAGCCTTCAAAACAGAGGTTAACAAATGTCTTAGTGGGCATTTTTATATACAGCCACTGGATACATTAAGCTGTTCATCAAAAAAGTCCCTTTGGCATTCAAGGAGAATCTGAAAGTTATCACTAATTTGAAGAAAATGGAAACAGACTGAGAAGGACTCTTTTAGTCTGCAAGCCTGTGAAATGGTGGGGAGGACAGAGCTGTCCATCATCTGGTGTGCAGATAACAGACGCCTAAATGACAGATGCCTAATGAGCCTCAGCAGAGCACAATGGGAGCCTGGCTTAATAAGAAAAAAATTAAAAAATCATGACTGAGCCCAGTTTGAATCCAAACTGTGTCACTCTGCCCCCGTCATCAAAATCAAAATGCTCATATAATTTTTGATTGGCTAGAAATGGGCATGCAATCAGAACATTTAAGATTAAAATGTCCTTTTACTGTTTATTGATCCTTGTAAAGCCATTCGGGCATCAAGCATAAATAAATTGTGACCTACAGTCAAAATCTGAGAGTGTCTTCCAGTCTCAGATTATTTCATCTGCACAGAGAAGAAGCCTGCCAGAGGGATAAAGCCCTGCACACTCATTGGCTGCAGCTCTGAGGTAAAGGGCAAGTGAAGGTAGCTAAACTACAACTTCAATACCACCCCCATTCTGGTGACATCATGCTGTCCTCACCGCTATGTTACGTAAACACAGAGCACATAACACAGCAATCCTGTCAAAGCAGCCACGTCATATAAATTATTTTACAGACATTTTTACAGCAATAAACGCCAGTGGTTGTGTTGTAATTGGTGCATTTTGGTTGAATTAGAGCTGAGTGAGCAATGCCATTTGGGTTTTTAATGAATGAATGCATGTCAGCTTCTGGGAGGTTGTCTAATCCTGTGTAATCCCTGCCTGATGAAACCAGATAGAGTGGAAATATTGGCAAAAAAGGGGGGATTAGTGACCATGGAGTCTGGCAAAACATGTGATTCCAGCATGAGCACATACTTTACTCACACATATGGAGCTCTTCCCTGGCACACATAGACAACACGCCAAAGCGCTCAAATTCATTCATGAGCCTTCATGTGTTCCACAAATAAGAAAGGAGGGGAAATGAGTCTAGTTATGCATAAACACTGCATCTCTTCTCATCTGCAACATTTTTTCCCATAAGGTTCTTCATCACGGTGTACCCACGAGGAATGTACAGCAAAATAGGGAGAATTCAGCTGGCAGCTGATTCTGTGTGCCCTGACTACCGCACACATGGCCACGTCACGAGGACAGACTGTGACGGACAAAGCGACCTGAATCACTCAAGCTTTGGGCCAACAAAAAAGTTAAAACTCCTACCGGGGGAAAATAAATAAATTAAAACAAATCTCTGCAGCAGACAGAAGTTTGGGGCTGGAGTTGTGCAAACACACAGCGGGAGTGTGTCTTCAAAGCGAGAGCAAATTCCATTCAAAGCAATTCCATGCTGCCTTTTAGATACATAACCCAGAAACGGCAGCACTGAGGTCATCCTGAGGTGATTTTTAAAAGAAAGATGTCACATTTTGAAAAAAATATACCAAGACAGAGAAGAAGATACGTTGTTACTGCTCTGTTACGATTACTAAATTACATTTAGACTTTAATACTGTCTTTTTAAGGAATTATGTTTATATAGCATGCTTCTTACAGTGCAACTGATTAAGCAAAAAACAACAATTTGGTTAATTTAGTTCTAAAACAATTGAGACAACAATTATACAAAAATAAGCTAAAATGCTTCTTGTTCGATTACTGCCGGCAGCCTGGATTTCCAACAGCTTTGTAAGAATAATGTTACGAGAGTGGAGGACCTGGAGCCTCAGGTAAACCAACACTATATAACTATCTGAAAATCTATTCTAATAGCGGGCAATGTAATGAAGCCGCAATACATGTATTTTTGTTTTGACTGATGTAAGCAGAGAGGCAAACTAAGCCTTTTAGACTATCACATTATTTTAAATGACTGCACATTCAAAATCATTTATCTGTGAACACTGGCTTGATTTAACTTCTTCGTTTCTCAGTACAAGTATAGGTAAGAAAACTAAGTGGGCTCTTAGCTCAGCGAATAGTTCTGTTAAAAAGCTAATTTATCAGATTGTACCCTTTTCTGTATAAAATACACCAAACCTTGACCAAAGCACTGCACCGTAAAAAAAAAATCCTAAAAAAGCAGTAATATTCCAGCAGCTGGGGCGCCAAAATAATACCATAAAATAACAGAAAATAACTTTCTGAAATACGGTTATTTTCAGTAATGACAATACAGTTTGTTGCCCTAATTTTACATGGGATTTTAAACATTAAATTAGGTACATTTTAATGCGATTAAACAATGAAATTACCTATAATCAAGATCAATGAATGCAGCAATATGAATAATAATACTTAAATGTACAGAAATATACATTTAACAGTTGGTTTAAATAATAACGGATTGCATTCATATCGCGCTTTTTGAGACCCTCAAAGCGCTTTACAATTCCCCTCTGGCCATCGCCAGCAGGTGAAGAGTCTTGCCTAAAGACATAATGACCGAGAGTGTCCGAGCCAGGGCTCGACCCGGCAACCTTCTGATTGCAAGGCGAACTGCCAACACTTGAGCCACGATTGCCCTAAATAACAACAATAATAATAATTATTATTTGATGTAAAAAAAGTTTATAAGAATCATTTTATATATTTTTCCAAAGCATTACATTTGAATTTAACAGTTCAATCTTTCAAATAACGGACAAATATTTGTGAAATTATGATACATTTGTGAAAGTATTTTAACAATCTAAATATGCATATGTACAGACAGATGCATTTAAAAAACAAGAAAATTATGTTTTATTACATTTACAGTGATTTTATGTTAATTTACATTTGAAATGTAAAATCAGTCTATTTATGTGAATTTAATGATATTCTAGAAGAACAGTACAAAACTGTAAAATACACAGCACATTTTACAGTGTGTCGTGCTTGTACATTGTATGCATCATCTATCACTGTTCATGGCTGCCTTCTTATGTGTTTAAATTTTAGCTTTTATTATCACAAAGTTATCAGAGTTCTCCTCTTACTAGAAACGGATGGGTGTGTCACCAAAACCAATAAAAAATAAGGCTTACTGCTCTTCGTTACTTTCAAGTAACGAGACTGCTATTTCACACAGCTGCAGCTTTCTGGATCAACACCAGTTAACAGTAAAAATGTTCTTTACTGGACACCAGAACACTTTTAACATTTAACCTTACTGACAAACTGTCACAATACACCTTAGTCAACCACCTTCTATCTCTAAAAGTGCTTTGTTGTTTGAACAGGAAACAAATTATTTTCAAATTAATCACTTGCACTTCTGAACCAGACACCCAGTGGATTAGCTGTTGCCAGTTTCCCTCCCAAGTGACAAAATAATTAACTAACCAGTGGCCAAAACACTTAATCTCTGCACATACAGTAAACTACATGGAATGAGTTATTATTCCTGAGTGATTTTTGTCATATTCCTTAATCCCAACTCTGTGTTAAAGGTCAGGTGTATTGGGCAGGCATATAGCACCCACAGGTAATGGAAATGGGATACTTACCAAATGTGACAAATGTGACCAGTCCCATATCTTTTCCATACAACGTTCATTATTGGCTAAGATTCCTACCTTTACAGGGTCTTTTGTAAGCTGCAGTCCTCTGAGATAAAACATAATTTTATCACATAATTGAAATTACAGAATATTCTTTGAGAACAAAAGAAGTTTCCGCTCTGTCTGGAATCTGGTACAATTTTGTTTGATTCAGCCTGAGCAGACTACAGAAGGTGAACTGCAGTTTTTGATTATAGAAATAGTTGAATACAGCTTTATATTTTAAGAAAAGCTTGGCAAAAATTTAATATGGAAGAATTGTGCATGTGGCTACCCAGCTCCGTTAAACCTCCACAATAGAGAGTAACATCACTTTAGTGGTACCATACCTTTGTAGGGTAAAGTCCAAAATATCAAAAAATAAGCTTAAGCCCCAAAGCTCATTATCCATGGCCTCTTTGAATGCGCTTTGTTCTGTAGAATAAAATGAAAACACAAACAGGATGCTCGGAAATGAGTCATCCCAAATTATGGGACAGAAGTCAATAGCAATTAACCTGTCACCATAATGTTGTATAAATGCATTAATCCCATTTCATTTCCCACTGAATTATGCTTCCTGACTAGTAATTTTATGCAACTGGTGTTTGACCCACATCACTCACATACATCGATGGATTAACTGAAGTCGACTACATACCCAAAGTTATTTATAAATAGCTTCTTGAGTATGTGATAGACAAACAGAAAATCTATATTTTTATACCTATTTATTTAGAGCCAGATCTATATATATCTAGATCTATATGTAAATAGCAGCATGGTGGTGCAGCTCCATATGACGACATGTTTGACAAAAAAGCATATGACAAAACAATGTTGTAAATTTTGAAATTGTATGTTACAAAAATAAAATACACAGATCAGGCATGTTAACAGTTTATGTTTATTCAGACAAAGACCAAATAAGACAAATCCTGATGTTTATCCCAAACTGTGGAATCACACTTACAATAATTAAAAATGAGACAAACGACTCATTCTGTCATCATCAGTGCATCAAAACATTTCTGGAATCTGAAAAGACGCTTTATTAATTGAATTTTATTCTAGTTCTCTCAAATCTGTCAGCTTTAACGCTGACAGGAAGGACTTCCTGCTGTCAGGTGTGTCACTACCAATCTTTAATGATCTCTTCCTGTCACTTAAAACTCAGATCGTTAATTGTGGCTGATACGAAGCATTCATAGTTTTCAACTTGTTTCTTGAAACTAATTAGTGCCTTGGCTGTATATGCTATACCTTCATTGCTATTAAAGAAAGATAGAATATTTTTTTTATTATGTCTGTGAAGGTTCTCAGTCATCCAGGTCATCGTAGTCAAAGGAGCTTGATTTTTTTAAATTAATTTCTATAATTTCTATTTCTATACATACAGTTACAGTGGTGATTTTATACATCAAACATGGCAGGATTTTAAATGTGAAGTAAAGTAAGTAAAATAATAATAATAACAACAACAACAACAGGTTTGAGGGTGCTCTTAATGCTTTGTTTCCAACAGTTTTTTCTCATGGCTCTGTGTGATGTAAAGAGACTGGAGATCCTTCAGCCAATTTCAACTTGAAAAGCCAGAGCAAGAGGCATCTGATAAACACCTGTCAAGGTTACTTTTATTCCCCATAACCTTAAAACACACTTAAATACAGAAGAAACACATGCATATAGTTGTGAATATGCAAAACATCAAAGACCTTTATATATTTCTTGACCTTCGTGCTCTCAGAGCAGAACTGGCTAACAAGCTCTTTTACCTTCAGCAAACTGTACTTGGCCTTTTTATGGTACAACAGTTCCACATTGTGTGTTTTTAATCTGCCACCTTGGAAACCTTCAGTCTAGCCTCTGCTACCCTGTACTCAGAAAAACAAAAACACTTCAGTTCTTTTTCCCACTGTAGCGGTGGTACTAAATCTCTAATGTGCTTGTAAATGAGGTTGTATTTGCAACACGAATGCATTCAGTTCCAACAGAGCATAGCAAAACTATTTCTCCTTTTTTGCGGCATGAAATCATGATGCATTGAACAGACCTTTGTGCCGTGCAAGTGCTAGATCTAGGTGAGCGCCATCCTTTGTGTGCCACCTTTTTAATATGAGCTGACAAAGTAAGTCACATAACCAATGAGAGAAAATGTTCATTCAAAGTGTCATTCAAACCAACATTCGGCAGTAAAACTTTTTATTTTTTAACAAGCCACAGGTGAGCTAAGCTGCAGATTGATTTCCCCCAGCAAGCCTCTGATGAGTCGTTTAAATCCACCTGATTATCATCTCAATGCTGCTTCAGAGGAAATGTATAACTCGTGGAAATGCAGCTGTTAGTAAAATTGACTGAGACATGACCAGTGTCACACATCTGCTTATTGATGGCCTAGAAATGCAGCAGAGAATCAGAAATATTTCTCCTTCTTTTGTTTATGAATCTAAACTTTCTGATTATTTCCAGGTTTACGTAAAAATATGACAGACCTATTTAAATGACAGATATACTATACCATGAAGTACTTCATCTGCAAAGCACGGACACAGTTACATAAACTGCCCTTGGTTTGTCTGCCTGCTAGACCTATTCACCAGTTCTATAGTCATCCTAGTCACTTGTTTTTCTCATTGAATTTTGAATTTGAATGATGACCAGAGAAGCAAACCAACAACACAATAAGCAGCTCTTCAGATTATCACCTTCAGTGAAAGCAGACAGGGCCAAAGTCACAATAGTGTGACTTTTTCAATCAAGTTATCCCTTCAGAGAGGGTTGTATTAAATAGAAATAATCAAAAATATACCCCGATTTTAAAATAGGATAGAAGTGCTCCATGTACTTGCATGAGAAGAGTGAAGATGACAGCCAAGTCGGAAAACTTGAGGAGATAATAGCTGAACATGACCTCTGTATGAACTTGAATTATATGCCTCATTTAACTGTTTCTCAAAATTCATTCTGTGCTTCACCAGAAGTTGCCTGGCATGGCTCGAGAGATAAAAAAAGAGGTTTGAAATTAATTTCACTTGAATTGTAATTTAATGAGGGGTATATAGTATATATTCAGAATGTATTATATATGAAAGAATGAGATGTGGATTTTAAACAAAATAGTTTCTCTTTGTTCTTAATTATGTCAAAGTAATTTTTTCTAAGAGAAGGTTAAGTAGCAAATCGCAGCTGTTATCCTGAGGATTAGACTATCACACCTGATCCTGCTCCCAAGGTCATCTTCTTCTTTGTTTCATTTCCTTTTTGCTTTCCTTTTACTTTTGTTTTGACTCACTCACCTCACTTGGTTTTGGTAAAGTCTTCACTTCCTGTCCTTGTGTGTTTCACTCCACTGTGATCGCCTGCTTTGCTTTAGGTATCTCTTCTTGGTACAACACCTTCTTTAGTGTGCACGCTTTGTCTATGTTAACATCTCGCTTCAATTTCTACACTTGCTTGCATCTTTTCTTTACTTCTTGTTTCCTTCCAACAGGCAGGTAATGAAGAAATGTCTTTTTATTTTCTTAAATATCCAAACACATATATAATATATAATATGTCAAACACAAGCAATGGTAGAAAAACAAATTAAGTATACCCTCTTTAGAGCTTAAGGTTTTACTTATCAGGACAAGAAAAAAAAATAAAATGAGGTAAATATAACCTCAGATAAGCTACAAAACATGACTTATCACATGATATAATTATTTATTTAACAAAAACTAAGCTAAAAGCAGTGCGTGAAAAACTAATTACACCCCTTCTGCTCTCAGGAAATTAAGTAACTAGCGACAAGAGCTGATAATCAAATGCACTTGATTAAATGCTCATCGGCATCTAAAGTGTGAAACCTCTATAAAAGCAGATGTTTTGGCAGTTTTCTGAGCTCCAGCATTCAGGTGTGCGTTAAAACAATGCCAAGGAGAAAAGAGATCAGTAGTGATTTTAAGAAGCAAGTGCTGCAGCCCATCAGTCTGTGAAGACCTATAAGATCATTTCCAAACAATTTAGTCCACGATTCTCCAGTGAGAATGATTATTAATAAGTGGAAAACATTCAAGACAAATATGTCTCAACTCTACAGGCCTCATTTAGCATCTTAGAAGTAACATACAGTTAAGAGGAAACTGAATACGTATGATGTGGTATGTTTGGAAAGGTTGCCAGGAGAAAGCCTATTCTCTCTAAAAAGGAACGTGGCAGCATGGCTAAGAGTGGCAAAGCTGTATCTGAAGAAACCAGAAGACATCAGGACAGATGAGATTGGGTGGCTGTGGCTGAGGTGGTAGAGCAGATCAGCTACTGATCGCAAGGTCGGTGGTTCGATCCTTGGCTTCCCCAGTCTGCATGTCAAGTATCCTTGGGCAAGATACTAACCCAAATTGTCCTCCGATGCGTTCATCGGAGTGTGAATGCAGGTTAGTTTGCACTTGTGTATAGAAGTGGGTGTGAATGGGTGAATGAGGCATGTTGTATAGAGCACTTTGAGTACTCCAGGAGAGTAGAAAAGCGCTATATAAGAATCACTCCATTTACCATATGTCCTACCAGCTGCCAAGTAGGGTGTTGGAGGGCTGATGATTTGGGCAGTCGCTGAGTTGAACCATAAACTCCACTGTTTACAAAAGTATTCTAGAGTCGAATATGAGGCCATCTGTCGGTCTGCTAAAACTAGGCCAAAGCTGGGTCATGAAACAGGACAATAATCCAAAGCACAGCAGAACAGAATGACTGAAGAATCAAGATGTTCCAATGGACCAGTCAGACGTCCAGACCTAAACCTGACTGAGATGCTTAAGACCTTAAGAGAGTGGTATATAAATGGATGCCCACAAACCTCAGGGAACTGAAATAACATTGTTAGATGATATGAGAGATTAGTGTAGTTCATTTACTGACACAAATGGCACAAATGCCCAAATAGTGAAAATTGTTAATTAAAACATCTTCATTGAATTTGTTTAAGGTTGAGGAAGATCTTATTTGGGTATAGTAAAATGGTGACAAGGTTTGGAAGCAAATTGTCCAAAATCCTGTATGAGCATTGTTCTTGGTGATACTGGGTTGCAAACCCCAGGATCATCATGAATTCTGCTTTGCTGATTTAGCCAACATAAAGTTTTCAAAAAGCAGTTCTATGACCACTGTGTGTGAGACATATCCCCCTGTTTTCTCAGAGGGTCCGTAAGGTTACTCTGCTAACCTTTGTCAAATTGTTCATGGACTTTTAATCCAGCTTCAGACCTATTTAATACAGTTGCACTATAACAGGATTGGGAATCTTTAACCCCCTGTGACATGGTTGCCAGCTGTTCCCACCCACTCACAGTGGGTCAGCCCACACAGGGATGCTGATGGGTGGGGCAGGATGGGAGGACATGCCTGGAAAGTGAGAGGATCCTCTTAGCTTAGTGCAGATTGCTGCAGCGTAAAGACAAGAGGAATGCTGAGCCCAAAGGTGCTTTAAAACGTCGCAGAGGAGTGGATATTTTGCATAGTTTTTCTTCATTCATTTTATATTTTTCCTTCATTCTTACACCTGGAGTTTAAAGCTTTGGTTGGGCCATATTTATGGATTGCTGAGAGGACAGACGACAGGTGACTCACAATGGCCATGGCTTTGGATGCAGTGTGGGTGAGGGTGAAGAATGTTTGCAAGCAGAACGGGCTCCTCATCATGTCAGTGATGGCTGTGGTCATTGGATGTCTTTTGGGTTTCTTCCTGAGGACACGGCGTCTCACGGAGCAGGTCAGTGTGTCTCCTCCCCTTGACCCAGTGTGACGTCATGCAGAGAGAATCCTGTATGTATACTCAGTACAAAGACATAAGGTTGCTGTTTTCATCAAATTGAGAAAATGATGCTTATATTAGCCATGTAAAGCATTATTATTCATACCAATATTTTCCCAGTTTTATTGAAGTTCAGCCTTTAACCCTAAACTGCATATTGGCTAAGTGATAAAGTGCTTACCCTTGTACTGTTTAATAAAGGCTGTCATCAAAAACTAAAAATCGTCTGAATTTTCAGAAAACAGACCTTATTTCCAGGAAACCTACTGCATTCATAACAATATCAAATAATAACAATTTGAAAGCGATCGCAATAATTCCCACAGGAGAATGAAAAACCCTCTGGTTGTATTTGATAAAATTTTACTACACTCTCTGCAATAATGAGGATTATAATGCATTGCAGGAAGTAGTTGTGTGTATTGCTAGAATGGTGAGGAAACAGGCAATAACAAAGCGAGTAAGACTGGCTAGCCAGGAGTTTAGTGTATAGCGAGATAATAACCTGAAACACTGGATGGAAAGACCAGCAGTCTCCATATTTAAATTCCTAAGTTTATTGGGGAAGAGCTGGAAAAACATTGTGGAAGCAAATCAGTCAGAGGCTTCAGCAAAAGTGTTATTGTAAAATTTTCAAAAGAAATGATGCGTTTGTTTTTCTGCTAAATGAGTGAAAAGTTATATTAGCACACTCTTGATGGTACTCCTGCTTTAATGTGTCTTTGCACTGATTTTACATTTGCTTCTGTCTGGATAGAGTGTAACTGTTTTGGGTAGAGATGTCTCCTAAACACATGCAGGAGCAATAAAGTTCCTTTTTGAAAAGAGCACAGCAAGAAGAATACACTCACCAAATGGATGTGTGATTGTTCCTGTTCAAAGTGGCTGTGCAAGTTGTGGGTCTTAGCTTTCCTAAGAACTGCTCATTCATACAACACGAGTGACTAAAGTAGTTTTTTTCCACCATAAATTAAAGGTAAAAACATGCATGAAACTGAATAAAAACAAGAAAGAAAAGCACTGTGTACTCATCTAGCTACCTTCCTAAGCAGTACTTTGAGATTTAGACCATTAGTGTTGAAATCTTTTGGATGAATGAATAAAAATTGAATTCTACTGAGCTGTGATTGATAAATTTGGGTGGAAATGCCTTGGGAATGCATTCATGTCTCTGGAGTGTGTGTGTGTGTGTGTGTGTGGGGGGGGGGGGCGGAAGCTGCATCTACACTGGAAGTGATCCACTCCTTGCACACTGCTTTGAAGCTGAAAGTTACCTAATTAGTAGGCAATTGTCTATTCTATATTCAGCATACATGTCAGTCACTGGTACATGGTGATGTTATTGGTAGTCATTTCAAGGTCTCACCTGAAAGTCAAGAAATGTTTATCTTGGATGGCAGCAGTTATTTAACCTGTACCAGGTTCAATCGCCGAACATCATTCAGTTTCTGGTATCTGAGAATACTATTACTGAGAATTGCTTCCAGTGTGGGTGCAGCTTTAATTTGTGTTACAGAACCTTGTTTTTTACTCACTCATTGCCCCTCAGATTTGTCCTGTGAACTATCAGTTCTAGCTTCATCCAGCTATATACGCCTTACACGTGAATATCATCTTTTCATTTCTACCCTGTACTGCAGCTGACTCAGAGAGGAGAGACACACAAAACACAAAACACAAAACGATGCACTTAGCTCTACATCACTTCTACTGAAGGGGAAACTTTGAGCTGCCACTATAATAAAAGGAATAAGTATAGTAAGCAAAAGCTGTTTACTTGTTCATATATCAAACCATAGTCGTGTGCATTAAAATTTGCTGATTGCCAGTGACTCCCAAAAGCAAATATGAGCCCTCTGAATTTAACATTTAACAAGTAGCCATAAATGGATAAGAAGCTGCAGTCCAAATATTAGGTAGCAGAAGCTAACTCATAACATAGGGCCAGCTAGATGCCTACAAATAAAATACCAGAAATTCACTAACTGAAGTGCAGCCCTCCTGGTCTGTTGGCACAGTTAACTGCACAGCAGATCATATTATTTTCTCAGATATTTTACTCCTTTCAAGGCTCCAAAGCGCTCCAAAATGAACAAGGTTGAGAGATTTAGTTCAGTGGCTCATATCGCCTGAGGTAAAGCATAGCAGACAGAAAGTGATTGGCCTGCAGTCTCCTGTGTCAGCATCCACCTGCTACTCAAAGTACCATACATATGTATGATGTATAGCTTAAAGCCATATCAAAATTTAACCTGGTTATATTAATATTCATCTTCGCTCTCAGGAGCTTAGTGCATTCCAGCACGGTACTCTGGTAGGATGCTACTTGTGCAACTTGTGCTCACTACAGACTGCTGACTATTCTATAGTCATCTGTTAGTGTTGAAGCGATTGGGAGCGATCGCAACTCAGCCAAGAAGTGGCAGGCCACGTAAAATCACAGGGCGACCTTCAAACTTCACGTGACCTTCCGATCAGCTCGAGAAGAGTGCGTAGAGAGCTTCATGGAGTGGGCCGAGCAGTTGCATCTAAACCAAACGTCAGTTGCAGTGGTGCGCTCTCAGAGATGTGCTCTCTGAAATGACGAATCACACTTTTCTGTCTGGCAATCCATTGGATTAGTCTGGATTTGGCAGTTGCCAGGAGAATGGTATTTGTCTGACTGCATTGTGCCAAGTCTAAAGTTTGATGGTGGAGGCATTACAGCATTGGCTTGTTTTTCACGAGCTGCCCTCAGTCACCTTAGTTCCAGTAAAAGAAACTCTTAATGCTTCAGCATAACAAGACATTTTTGGCAATTTCATGCTCCCAACTTTGTGGGACCAGTTTGGGGATGGACCCTTCCTGTTCCAACATGACTGCACACCAGTGCACAAAATAATGTCCATAAAGACATGGATGATTATCCAACATCGGTGTCTGACCTCACAAATGTCATTCTGGAAAAATGGACAAAAATTTCAACGCGCTCCTAAACTTGGTGGAAATCCTTTCCCAGAAGAGTTGAAGCTGTTATAGCTGCAAAGGGTGAGCTGACATCATATTAAACCCCATGGATTAAGAATGTGATGTCACTCAAGTTCATATGCATGTGAAGGCAGATAAGCAAATACTTGGCAAAGGCAATACAGTGTCTCTCGCTTACTCTAAATTTCTAAATAACACCACATACTACATAAACACTGGCCATTTGAACCCCTTTACAGTTGTTTTTCTGGTGATGCTGTGCTGTTACTATATAAGAGAATTTAAACCAAAAGAGAAAACAATAACTTAGTTGCTATATTTATTATATCCCTCGTGCAGAGGAAGTATTTGTGTTCCTGTGTGTGTGTATTCATGTTTGTTGTCATTAATTTATTAAAGCATGTACAGGAAACCTAAGCATTCATTTACAGTAAAGTTGCTTCGGTCAACAAGCAGCTTTAATGGGATCCGTAAACAAAATGCAGCCTTTTTCTTTCCCATCAGCCTTCTGTCTAAAGCTCTGTCAAATTCTCAAATAGACCTAAAAATAGCTTGTGGCTCCTTTACTCTCATAATAGGGGATTACAATCCAATCAAATAAATGCTTTCTCTAATTGTACATCAAATAAAAGTGCCTGTCAGTGGGGCTCATCGCAACCTACACAGAAGACATTTATGTTTCAAGGCAGATTATCTGTTTCTGCTCTGAACCCCCAAACACAGATCCTCTCTGTGTTTGGGGGTTCAGGGCATAAACAGGAAGTACAGCTAATCTTTTTAAGTGTGTTTTTGTGTTTGTCTGTGTGTATGTGAGATAAGACTTAGCTTGTTTCGGGGAGCAGGGGGATTGGACTGTGCAGCAGAAAAATGAAAAAAGAAGAAAAAACAAAAACAAAGATAATATTCAAAGGAATTAAAATCTGAAGAGAAGAGACATCCTAACATTTTTTAGCACAGGAATATATGAAGTACAAGTGTAGGACTGGGTACTGGGTGGGTGACTAGATTACAGTATAATGGAAGTCTGTAGAAGCAGCCCATTAGTTGCAAATTTCACAGTTAGACTGACAAAGAATGTAAAAATAACTCAAGATTATTTCTGTGATGAGATCGCAACAGACAGATGCACAAATACCTGGTGGAGCTGGTGATTGTCATCGGGAAAATATTTTGCCACAGGGACACACACACTGGAAATATTTCTCAGAGATTTTGATCCATATTGACATGAAAGCAGAGTTGCTGCAGATTGTATATCAAAGCCATGATGTGAATCCCTTGTTTCACCACATCTCAAAGATGCTCTGGTGACTGCAGAGGCCATTTGAATACAGTGCAGTCATGTTCAAGATTCCAGTTTGAGGTGACTGGAGGTTTGTGATATGGTTCATTATTCTGCTGAAAGCAGCTGTGGTCAGAAAGGGCTGGACATGGTCAGCAACAAGGCTCAGTGCACTATTTGTACTAAAGGGCCCAAAATGTGCCAATAAACACACAACATTACATCATAACCAGCCTGAACAACTGATACGAGGCAGGTTGGATTGAGGCTGTCATGTTGTTTATGCCAAAGTGTGACAATCTTACAATCCAAACGTTGCTGCAGAAAATGAGAATCATTAAACCAGGTGACATTTTCTCTAACTTCCTACTACAAACTTTTGTTGAGCCTGTGTGAATTGTGGTCTCAGTTTCCTGTACTTGTCTGACACCTGGTGTGGTCTTCAGCTGCTGCAGATGCATAGATAGATAGACTTTATCATTCAGACTTCATTCATACACCATTCAGTGCACATCAAAACTACTCAAACTTCTCAAAAATACTGAGACTAGGCCGTCTGCCAGTAACAGCCGTATTCTAAGTCACTTAAATTATCTTATGCTCTAATGCTTTGTCTGAAGTTCATCAGGTCATCTTGGCCATGCCTGCATTCCTAAATGCACTGAGTCACCGTGATCTGATTGGCTGATTAAATATTTGCATTAATGAGCTTTTGAAGAGGTGTACCTAATAAAGTGGCTCTTGTATATTTTTGACTGAAGCACTGATTAGACCTACACTTTTTTTTCAGAGTGACTGAAAGCCCCAAGGTGAAGCAGCTAAACTCGAATAGTCTGTTTTCCATACTTTTCAAATTAATTCAGCTCAGTTTTATTTCTATAGCACGATGTTATAAAAGCAGCTGCCTCAAAGCCTTTTATATTGCAGAGGAAAGACAACATTAGAGAAAACCCCTGTTTCATACTGAAAGAGGAAAACTATTTCTGCATATTTGATGTGAGAATGAATTAGTAAAGACCACAAAGTCAGATTCGGGTTTGCGTTTCTCTGGGTTTTTTGCACTTTTGTCTTTCCTCTTTGCTTCATAAACAGCAAAGAGGCAGATTAGAAATTTGAAGGAATGGCAGCACAAGTCACTAGCTGGAATCAAACTGCAGCTGTGGTGCTGGGCATTTTCACATCTCAAGGTGTCAAGGTATTGTCATTTTGTTCAATGAATCTGGTTGCAGCGAGTGTGGTATGTGTATTTTAAAATGACCTTAATGCAAACAGAAGAAGAATATTTATCAAATAAAAAGTATGACCAGTGTAGTTATGATCTTGCTGTCACTCATTTGGTTGCTTCAAAGATGGTAGCCAAGTCTGAGACTGGTCACGGTCACATGCCATCTTCAAAGTAACTTTGTAACTTGTGATAAAGTGGCAATTAGACAGAGTCAGCCTGCTGTTTATTTGTGTTTGAATGGAGTTAGGCAGGCAATTACATGCACTCCTTTGTCTGATTAAGTGTGATAAATCTGTTGCAAGTCTACTGCAAATCTGTTACCCTCTACATACGGATAAAAAAAACCCTCACAATAAAGAACATCACATTGTGTTCTGTAGGAAAGACTAATTCTGATTGGTTGCAATATGTTGGTTATCTTTCTGCAAGTGCAACAAATTAAATTATAAATTGTAACTATTTGCAAGCCTTCAAGTCGCCTCCCACTAGGCAACCTGTGCAATCACTTTGCAACTGAAAGTGCTGGTCCAGAGGGTGAGGGTAAACAAAAGGAAGAGTGAAGTGTAAATAAGACAAACAGACAGAATGAGAGAGAAACAGGACTAAACAAAGAGCAGAACTAATAGGAGCAGGTGAAACTGATGACAGCAATAAGATTTTTGAATTTTTGAAATAAAACTGGGGAAAAAGTGAAGGAAAAACAAGCAGGGAAGCAGACAGGGAAGCACTGAAGGGAAACAGAGGTATTAGAAATACAAGGAGTCCATTATGGTACAAGCACCATGACATAAGATGTCCTTTGGCGCCAGAGATAACAGTTCTATTAAATAAGAAATAATGTTCAGCAGGTCTGACATGATGACATAAGCTGTGGAAATAATATCATTTCTTGGCAGAAAGCTTTACAAGTTCTGGAACCTATATTTTCAGTTATCCCACCAATAATGCCTCTCTTTGAAGCTTCCAGAACCTACAGCTTTCAAACTCACAGCTCACATTTTGTAAAGTAACTTTTCCAATCCCATATACATATATATATATATACACTCAACAAAAATATAAACGCAACACTTTTGTTACTGCTCCCATTCCCCATGGGATGGACGTAGAGACCTAAAATTCATTCCAGATACACAATATAACCATCCCTCCCAAACAGTGGTCACAAATCAGTCCAAATGTGTGGTAGTGGGCACATCTGCTATATTGAGATAATCCATCCCACCTCACAGGTGTGCCACATCAGGATGCTGATCTGACATCATGAGTAGTGCACAGGTGTACCTCAGACTGCCCACAACAAAAGGCCACCCTGGAATGTGCAGTTTTTTGCGCTATTGGGGGTCTGGGGACCCAGAACCGGTCAGTATCTGGTGTGACCACCATTTGCCTCATGCAGTGCAACACATCGTCGCATGGAGTCTATCAGATTGTCAATTGTGGCCTGTGGAATGTTGGTCCACTCCACTTCAATGGCTGTGCGAGGTTGTTGGATATTCGTGGGAACTGGTACACGCTGTCGTATACGCTGGTCAAGCACATCCCGAACATGCTCAATGGGTGACATGTCCGGTGAGTATGCTGGCCATGCAAGAACTGGGACATTCCCAGCTGCCATCTGCCCTGAACAATGTGAACCATGATTCATCTGTGAAGCGCACACCTCTCCAATGTGCCAGACGCCATCGAATGTGAGCATTTTCCCACACAAGTCTGTTACGGCGACGAGCTGGAGTCAGGTCAAGACCCCGATGAGGACGACGGGCATGCAGTTGAGCGTCCCTGAGACGGTTTCTGACAGTTTGTGCAGAAATTGTTTGGTTGTGCAAACCAATTGTTCCAGCAGCTGTCTGGGTGGCTGGTCTCAGACGATCTTGGAGGTGAACCTGCTGGATGTGGAGGTCCTGGGCTGGTGTGGTTACACGAGGTCTGCGGTTGTGAGGCCGGTTGGATGTGCTGCCATATTCTCTGAAACGCCTGTGGAGACGGCTTATGGTTGAGAAATGAACATTCAATGCACGGGCGACAGATCTGGTTGACATTCCTGCTGTCAGCATGCCAATTGCACGCTCCCTCATTGCTTGTGGCATCTGTGGCATTTTGCTGTGAGACAAAACTGCACATTCCAGGGTGGCCTTTTGTTGTGGGCAGTCTGAGGTACACCTGTGCACTACTCATGATGTCAGATCAGCATCCTGATGTGGCACACCTGTGAGGTGGGATGGATTATCTCAATATAGCAGATGTGCCCACTACCACACATTTGGACTGATTTGTGACCACTGTTTGGGAGGGATGGTTATATTGTGTATCTGGAATGAATTTTAGGTCTCTACGTCCATCCCATGGGGAATGGGAGCAGTAACAAAAGTGTTGCATTTATATTTTTGTTGAGTGTATATATATATATATAAAAACACCCAGCACGCCCCTGCGGGCGGTTTATCCTTCAAGCTCGGGTCCTCTACCAGAGGCCTGGGAGCTTGAGGGTCCTGCGCAGTATCTTAGCTGTTCCCAGGACTGCGCTCTTCTGGACAGAGATCTCCGATGTTGTTCCCGGGATCTGCTGGAGCCACTCGCCTAGCTTGGGAGTCACCGCACCTAGTGCTCCGATTACCACGGGGACCACCGTTACCTTCACCCTCCACATCCTCTCGAGCTCTTCTCTGAGCCCTTGGTATTTCTCCAGCTTCTCGTGTTCCTTCTTCCTGATATTGCTGTCATTCGGAACCGCTACATCGATCACTACGGCCGTCTTCTTCTGTTTGTCTACCACCACTATGTCCGGTTGGTTAGCCACCACCATTTTGTCCGTCTGTATCTGGAAGTCCCACAGGATCTTAGCTCGGTCATTCTCCACCACCCTTGGGGGCATCTCCCATTTTGACCTCGGG
The DNA here is from genome assembly GCF_057381915.1 of Diplotaxodon limnothrissa. NCBI lineage: Eukaryota > Metazoa > Chordata > Actinopteri > Cichliformes > Cichlidae > Diplotaxodon > Diplotaxodon limnothrissa. The sequence continues at coordinate 15,698,370 of NC_140617.1, read as the reverse complement.
ACTTCCAGGTTATACTCGGCACAGATGTTCCTGTACACTATGCCGGCCACTTGGTTATGGCGTTCCATGTATGCCTTGCCTGCTAGCATCTTGCACCCTGCTGTTATGTGCTGGATTGTCTCTGGGGCATCTTTACACAGCCTGCACCTGGGGTCTTGCCTGGTGTGATAGACCCCAGCCTCTATGGATCTTGTGCTCAGAGCTTGTTCTTGTGCTGCCATGATTAGTGCCTCTGTGCTGTCTTTCAGTCCAGCTTTGTCCAGCCACTGGTAGGATTTCTGGATATCAGCCACCTCCTCTATCTGCCGGTGGTACATACCGTGCAGGGGCCTGTCCTTCCATGATGGTTCCTCGTCTCCCTCCTCTTTCTTGGGTTTCTGCTGCCTGAGGTATTCACTGAGCACTCGGTCAGTTGGGGCCATCTTCCCAATGTATTCTTGGATGTTCGTTGTCTCATCCTGGACTGTGGTGCTGACACTCACCAGTCCCCGGCCCCCTTCCTTCCGCTTAGCGTACAGCCTCAGGGTGCTGAAGAAGGGACTGCTCTCACAGCTAGAAGGGACTGCTCTCACAGCTAGAGATTGACGAGGTACAACACAAATGCTACGGCAAGGAGGAGTCAGGACGCCAGGTCAGGGGGGAGATATCATCGCCCCCACCCAAGATTGGGTACATAGCCCCAAGTGCGATAGGAGAAGGACCGTTGAGTGCGAGAGGAACTGACCTGAAAAATAGGATCATGGCCAAGCTTGAAACCTGGATCCCCCGTAGCCGGTTACCAAGATTACGTGAAGTACCCTCAGAAGGTCTGCTAGATGATGTTAATGCAGCACTACGGACAATACCTACAACCACGATTACCGACACTAACAAGCTGATCTACAATACGGCAGCAGTGATCAGTGAGATGCTTGGCTACAAGTTGAACAGCCACAAGGGGCAGTACCCTCCATGGAGAAGGAGGCTAGAGGACAAGATCAAAGCAGCACGGAGGGAGGTTAGCCAACTAACGGAGTTGCAGAAAGGTGCGACAAAGAAGGTGCATAAGAAATACAGCAAGCTGTCCATACCTGAGGCCTTGGAAACTGCCAAGCAAAGACTCACAGCCTTGGCCAGCCGCTTGAGGAGGTACACCAGAGAGATAGAAGGCAGGAGAATAAACCAGCTGTTCTCCACAGAACCAGCAAAGGTGTACTCTCAGTGGCAAGGGAACAATAAGAGAACAGCACCACCAAGGCTGGAGACGGAGCAATACTGGAAGGGCATATGGGAGAAGGACGCAACCCATAACGGCAATGCTCAGTGGCTAGTGGATCTGAGGGCAGACCACAGCGACCTCCCTGAACAGGGTCCAGTAACCATCACAGTGGCAGATATCCAAGAAAGGGTCTCCAGTATGAAGAGTTGGACAGCACCAGGGCCCGACATGGTTCACGCCTACTGGCTAAAGAAGCTGACTGCACTCCACGAGCGTCTGGCAGCACAAATGAACCAGCTGCTAGTTAACGAGAGACACCCAGAATGGCTAACCGAAGGTCGGACGGTCCTGATCCCCAAGGACCCCAAGAAGGGACCGGTCCCCTCCAACTACCGACCAATAACCTGCCTCAGTACTACATGGAAGCTCCTGTCAGGCATCATATCGGCTAAGATGAACAGGCACATGGGTCAATACATGAGCGGGACACAGAAAGGAATTGGCAAGAATACCAGAGGCGCAAAACACCAGCTACTGGTAGACAGAACAGTCAGCCGAGACTGCAAGACCAGACTGACCAACCTGTGCACTGCCTGGATTGATTACAAGAAGGCCTATGACTTAATGCCCCACAGCTGGATACTGGAATGCCTAGAATTGTACAAGATCAATGGGACCCTAAGAGCCTTCATCAGGAACTCAATAGGGATGTGGCGTACAACACTAGAGGCCAACTCCAAGCCCATAGCACAAGTCACCATCAAGTGCGGGATCTACCAAGGAGATGCTCTGTCCCCACTGCTGTTCTGCATAGGCCTGAACCCCCTCAGTGAGATCATTAACAAGGCTGGCTATGGATACCGACTACGGAACGGAGCAGTTGTCAGCCACCTCCTGTACATGGATGACATCAAGCTGTATGCCAAGAGTGAACGAGATATCGATTCACTGATCCAAACTACCAGGCTATACAGCAATGACATTGGAATGTCGTTCGGACTGGAGAAGTGTAGTCGGATGGTAACAAAGAGAGGGAAGGTAGTCAGAACTGAGGGGATTGAACTACCAGAAGGCAACATTGCAGACATAGAGGACAGTTACAAGTACCTGGGGATCCCGCAGGCGAATGGGAACCATGAAGAGACCGCTAGAAAAGCTGCAACCACCAAGTACCTGCAGAGGGTCAGGCAAGTCCTGAGGAGTCAGCTGAATGGTAAGAACAAGATCCGGGCCATCAACACGTACGCCCTGCCCGTGATCAGGTACCCTGCTGGGGTAATAGGCTGGCCAAAGGAGGAGATAGAAGCCACTGACATATATATATATATATATATATATATATATATATATATATGCAACATAGCTGTATTACAAAACATAAACAACATGTTTGGTATATATAACTATAACGAACTTTTCTCAGTGATGCTGTTTATTGTACTCTAATGCTTCATTGTGTCACACTTGGTTGGTGAACCTTGTCAAATTGTACTGCCCAGTTCACTGCACACGCACACACACATGCAGGCATACGCACATTGACCCTTAATGCCTGAGTGCAAGATGAGCAGAGCTGCAACAGACCTTCTCTGCTGGTCGTATGCAAGTGCTAATCCTGCTCTTACACAGCAAACTAAGCTCTCTCTGCTTAACAGAAAAGCGCTTTAGCTATCATAATGCATCCACTTCGCCCTGCAGACCCTCAGTCCACTGTCTGTACACCTCCCCCCTGACACCATCCCTACATTCATCAACTCTGTGCAAAACATGACTTTCATAAGTTGATGGATAGTGTACTGGCATTTTTAGCTTCTTAGCATGCTGGACGCCTCTTGTTCACCACACCTTTGCAGCATTTTCTTTTTTGTGACAACTTAGACAGTTTTTGCTTTTAAAATAATAAGAGACTAACTTTGCACTTTGCACAGCCTGGAAGTATAAATAAGACTGGAACAACATTTACAAGAATCAATCAAGCAAGCAACTGCCAATTTTGTTGCTAAGCCAAAATTTAAAAAGAAAAAAAAGTTCGATCTGAAGTAAAAGAAAAAAAACTGCAGTAACTATGACATTATTACATATCAATGGGTCACCGAACACACATCTGCAAAAACCTTTATTCATGTCAACACCTTTTATGTTTTGTGACAAAATATGAGAAAAAACTCATATATACAGTAACGGACATTTTGATCGTGCACAAACACAGACACACACACACGGTTACACACACAGCCTTACAAGGTGAAAATTAAACTAACAATGCAATTGTGTTTAGTAACAATACAGTTATTCTGAATGGAAAATCCTTGACCTTCATTAATATTTCAAGGAAGCTTGAATTATTTATGAAAATGTGTCTTTCCAAAAACAATTCTCTAGTTTTGCTCTCTGCTCAGTGTCTTGGGTGTGAGGTGCATCCTCTCTCAGAGTTACAGTTTTATTTTTATTGTTTTGTTTTGTTTTTTAATGAAAAACTGTTGGTATGAGTTGTGGGTAGAGACCAAAAGCATTATGGGGTCAGGAACTTGGTTATTCAGGAGGGCTTAGAGTGGGGCCATTGCTTCTGATCGAAGAGAGCCAGTGGAGTTAATTCAGGCATCTGATGAGCGTGCCTCCTGGACGCCTCTTAGTTGAGGCTAGGCTCAGACACAGGATGCTGGAGAAATTGCATCTCTCCACTGGTTTGGGAATCCCTCAGTCTGTCCTCAGAAGTGCTGGAAGAGGTAAGCATGGAGAGGGAGGTTTTGGCTAAGACCACTGCCTGTGCGATCTACATCCAGATGAGCATTTTAAAATGGATGAATGGACTTCTGCAGCCAGACTGTTTACTGAACATAACTCACAATGCAGGAATGTCAGAAACAAAAAAGAAAAAGGAAGATTTTTCCTTTTTGGTCCTTGAAGTCAATAAAACTGCAGCAATTTGTGTCACATAGAGTGACGTCAGCAACTTTCCACAGCAGTTGGTCTGCCAGCTAGAAGCTAATGCTGCTTCATACAACTCAAATAAGGGAATTAAATATATATAGTTAACTACTGCTAATCAATTGCTACACACTGTCTGCATGTACTGTATGAACTCCCAGTTTACCTATGAAAACATATAGAAGTAAAGAATAAATCATTGAGTTTTCCATTCTAAAGGTGACATCACAGTGACTTTCTTATGGTAACGGTTTTCTTCTGTTTGTTTGTTTTTTTCTTTTTGTTACTCACCTTTTTATTTATGACACATCCGTAGTCCATATAATTATTGCCTCAAAGTTGGACTAATTTAAAATTTTATTATAAGAATGTCCCTTTAGTTCTTTGAAAAACCTCCAGCTGATCCAAAGTGTTGCAGAGGGAAGGTTAACATGAAGTACAAAGAGAGATGGAATGTTTAAGAAATCAGATTTTTTCAGTGCTCATCTTAAGGTATTTTTAAAGCCTCTTTAAAGAAACACCCCACTGTGTAGCACTTCTCTCCTCAGTTCCACACACCAAACAGAAACTGTTTAATCTCATACAAAAAGTGCAGGGACCACATTTTTGTGTGCAATCAATGCGGTAAGATACTTTACTGAAAATGACTAGGTTGGTTTAACAAAATGATAAGCAATGACACCATATCAAGATCAAAACAATAAAGAGCAAGCCCACAGTTGCAAATCAGCAGCAGGAGAGTCTATGACCAGTGAATAGTATGAATAGCATAATGAAGTTGCATTTAGAGGTTGGGACACAGCATGATGGATGACTCAGACAGCACAGCAGTGTGGATTTTGCGACATACCTCAGATGCTAAAAGCAGCGATAAAGTATAGAACAACAACAAAAACAAAGTGAACAATATATTGATATTTATCTTTATAAATTCATAAATGCTGTGATATGGGATTCAGCTGCACTTCCACACTATACTCAGATAGCTTGACTCCTGTCCTCTTTCAGCAATAACCCCCCTCAGTGAACTCCCTCTGTTATCCCTGGAAAACAATATTACACTTCCATGCCAGCGCCATTCATTTCTCTTTTTACTAGTTGTATTTTGGACAGTTTAAAATATTTTCAGACCTTTATTCCTCCAAATATTTTTTAAAAGAAACAAATTAATTCCTTTAACAAACAACTATGATGAATTTCAATCTGGCTAATGGTATTTATAGATCATTAAGACTGACTCTCAGAATTATTATTCTCTACTCAAACTCTTATCTAATAATGTTTGCAAAGAGGCGCTTGATCTAAGTTATATTTTTGAGTTCGACTTGTACCCCTGTTCCCCAAATTACTAAAGAAGTGCTGTTTTACTCAAATGAGACATTAATATGGTGTGTGTTTAATTTGGTTGGTTAGATATCAAGTTGTGTTGCTTTTTGAATGCTTTTAATATAAATAACTTTGTATCTTTGGGTCTGATCATGATTAGGGAATTAGGTGGTGATAAGTCTGGACCAAGGCTAACTCACAAACACAATCATATTGCCAGGGGATCTAGGGGCTCAGATCACTGCAGCGCTGTACTGGAGCCTGTGTATTCCTGTCAATTTGCCTCCCTGTATAAATAATTCCTGTAAAATGCTCTCCTTGTATCATCCCACCAATTTCTAGTGGGATTAGCTCAGGACACCGACTGTTTTTAAAGCCACCACATCTGTTTGCTTGGGGTCACTGCCCTGTTTTCAGCCTATCTGTGAAAATGTGCACCGCCACAGCTCTTCTAGATTTTTTTGTGAGTGACTAAATGTATAACATCCAACAATCAACACAAAAGACCATGATTGCTATTGGCAAGGAGTCTTCACAACTGAACGCTTGCAACCTTTCATTTTATATGGATACCTCGTAAACAAAGAGCTGCATTTTTACACATTGAAAGAAACAAATTATTGTTTAACTGTTTCTGGTCTCTACCAACTCCTAAAGAAAATATGTGGCTGAATGTTAGGCTGAGAGTAGTGAGAATGAATTAAAAGACTAAAGCTATACAAAAAAATGTAAAAACAAAAAAACATAAAAGTAAAATAGTAAACTGAAGTTTTGCAGGGAAGAAAATTGTCTACGCTGTGATTACAGATATTGTGCCTGTAATAAAAATGTGTAATCACCACACTGAAAAGCATTGCTGATTGAGGAAATCATGTTTGGCTGGTTTACGTAATTAATTGATTACAGAGATTGTTTGTCCACGTCAACAGTCTCTCTCACAAAAGGAGCTCCACAAGGTCCTGCACACACGATTTCAGATAAGTGGAGGATAATGAATGGATGGACAGACAGACAAGTCGATTTTGAACAAATAAATACAAATACAATAAAAATAAGCCCATCTCCACACAGTAGTCTAAATAAGGTAGAGAACAGTAACAGATTTTTCACATGTGACATTTCCAGCAAATTTTGTCAGCTATTGTCACACCCACAAATTGAGTTTTATGCACTTTTTCTAAGCCAACCCCTCTATTTGTACCTGAACTTAATTATTTGTTTAATGGCTACAATATACCATTCACATTTAACTGACCTGGCGGTTGTCATTTGGATAGATGGATGGATGGACTTACATAAACTTAAAGGGCCTTTAATTCATGTTCATATGTGATTAGGTGTCATGTTATTAAAAATTGATATTTATTTGAATTCATGAATTATTATTTATTATTTAGAATAAACATATTTTTATATTATATTATTATTATTTTTCTATTATATCAAATTATTATTTTTAGAAACAGGAGCAAGCAACATAAGACTTCACAGGAACATAACAGAAGCTTTGACAAAGGGAAAAGAGGATTATTATACACAGAGTAAACACTGGGCGAACAAAACAAAGGTGGAAGTATTGACAATCTAACAGACAGAGCTTAAAAGCCAAAAGAAATCCAGATTATACACAGTAAACTCTGTGGTGCTCATGCTCTAATAATACATCCGGTGGTTCTGAATCCAGCAGAGCACCTCTAAGGACTCACTTTTTTCAATTACCATTTGTATTTTCTAACTTCAAAATTGAAGCCTCAATCACATGTTTAACATTAAAATAAATAAACGATACACCTTGTTCATCTCGTTTTTAGTATGTGAAAACGTTATAACACCTTCATTATTAATAAAGGGCATTAACCAATTAATTTAACACAAGATAAAACCACCCTCTATTTATGATGGGATGAGAAGAGAATAAAGAAAACGTAAAAAACATAAATACTTTTATGTAAGGTCTTGTGTAGCACATATTCAATTGATCTTTATATTCTGGTGCATGAAGTGTAATTATATTTTAAATTGCATGATCCTGGTTCAGAGCTTTGAAACTGCACTGCGCCCGTAGAGACCACTTGGGAGGAAAGAAGCTTTGTCAAGCAACTGATCCACTGCCAGTTTCATTTTGGAGATATGCGCTCTGGCTGCATGGGATGGAAACAGCACAGCTGATAGAGAACAGCTGTCCGCTGTTGCACTGGACAGAGGCCAGTGTTAAGCCTGGTGGACTCACAAACACACAAAACCCCACAGGATCTGCCGACAAACTCCCCAAAACTTGCATATTAGATTTACCTCTCTGTGCTTAGCCATGACTCTCACCTCTTTTTCTGTTGAAATATTCCTTCCACCTACGCCAGTCTCTATTGAGTAATAGAGTCTGTGAGAGGAATGAACAACAAGGTCTACTTTACACACCAGTGATGTTGCTTTGGGAGTTTCTTAAAGTCAATCAGAAGGGATTTCTTTCCATAAAACTGAGTAATAGTCAGTTGAACTCCACTTTCACAGTAGGTGTTGATTTTGTGATTTGTGAAAGATTTTTAAAAAATGCTTTTTTTGAAATATAAGTGTCTTTGATTAGACACTTAAGTTTAAAACTACTCTTTCTATCTTTGAGATAAAACAGTACGACTCATCAGTCGTACTGTTATTGAAAGTATCTGCATGTAATGATGCATGAGATGGTTATGAATAATTTTTTCTCTATTGGTTATATTTTTATTTGTGAAGAAACTTGTGAGCTCATTACTAGTTAAGGTTCAAGGAAAGTTTGGCTCAGCAGACTGATTCTGGCTACAGTGTTGAAAAGAAAACTGGGGTTGCTCTTATTTTCTTCACTAATGAAAAGTAAGATGTCATTTTAGGAGGGCTTTTATATAGAGCAATAAACTATTTTTCCAGGTTAAATGAAGATCTTCTAAATTAATGAGATACCATTTTCTCTCTAACTTTTGGGTTATCTGCTATAAGGTGCACATTAGAGAGTTATACCAGGAAGTCAAGTACTTGTGATTTGAGGCTTTCTTTTTCAGAAGCGCCACAGTATCCAGAGTCATGCACAATGTCGATGTGACACCATTAACAAGATAATCGACCTCTGTGGGAGTAGCAGCTCAAAAACCAAGCTAAATTTATATAGGTAGTCCTGTATTCATCTAGAGAACATGCAGAAAGTAAATTTGGTAGAGTTGAGACATGGGGCAACAATGCAGAGCTGAAATGAAAGGCCTGCTTAAGTGAAAATAAAGGGAAAGCACAAGAGACAGAAGACTTACAAAATAAATCTGGAAGCAACAAAACACAGAAGCAAAACTAATACATGACTGAACATGGAGAAACACAAAGGAGGCTACAATCAACAAGGAAATCCAAATTCAAAAAATAGAGGACAACAAAGGTCAAACAAGAAAGCGACTACATGTTTTCTATTGACCGTTTTCTATTGACCAACTGGGGTAATTTCTGAATAAAATGAAATCTGAACATATGCAGTGAAAAGCAGGGAAATGTAAGCTGTTGTAGGTCAAAAGCTGGTATGTCATCCATGTTAATACACTGTCCATATGTGTAAGCCCGCTCTGCTGCAGCTGTTTTTTTCCATCTGATTTAACAAATCTCTGTTTAATGCTTAACAACTTCTCATGTAAACATCAAAGAAATGCAACACCAGTGAAAGGTAACAGTGAGATTTTTCTTTTTCTGGACCACTTTAACATCACATTTTCCATCCATGCGATAAATTGATAGCCTGGTACTCCCACGACAGGCTTTCAATTTATCGCAGGTCATGAACTTACAGTTGTTCCAGTATGTTATAATAAACTGCCAGTTAGGGGGGAAAATCTGTATATACAAATGAAAGCAATAGAAGATCTGAGGCTTTGTGGGATTTACAACCTTGATAAAATACTCATCACCTACCTTGTTCCAACTGGAATTACAAAATCACTGCTTTTGTGACAGCCAGGGACATAATTTCATCTCAAGGCTAAAGTCAACATCAAAGTCAATCGGCCTTGGCAACACAATTGCCTTTTTTTGCTTTTTAAACACTTTTAACAATTTGTTAATTCACCCTGTTAATTTTTTTCCCACTTATTCAGTCAGGAATGAATCTGAATGAAAAAGAAATGACTAACTGTGTGGCACTCCCTCCTCAATGACGGAGAAATTGTTAGCGATTTTCAATAAGGATTGATACTTTGTTTGTAATTCTAAAGTTCAGTATGTAGCCCACTGAATTGAAACAAAAAAGAAGCAGCACTGCAGTAAATGTCCAAAATGTTTGATATGTCAGTGATGGTAGCTCCAGCTAGCTGGGTTTTAAACGCTAGCATCAGAGCTACCAGGGTTATAGTTTGCCTAGTTGTGGCACAGAGCCAGTTTTATGAATAAGAGAGCTAGCTTTCTGCTACAGCTGTTAATATTAATGTACAGAATTTCTTTATGGATACTTTAATATGATTAGGTTATGATTAGTGTTGTTGTTAGGCCCACCCAGTAAAGTATCTGTGCCCCCTTAGCTGAATTCTATTAATAATAAAAGTTGCATTAATTCATATAGTTTGTTAATGAAAACCTTAAATAGCCATATTAGTAAAAAGTCATAGCTGTGCAAGTTTTTCAGTGCTTCTGTAGCAGTCCTGGTAAAAGAAGAAGACAGAGTGGATAGGCCAATAACAGTCAGACTGCTTCTAATGTCTCTTTGAAACCAAAAATACCTCAGTCGTCAGTTTGTGCAACTACTTTTAAAGCATGGAGGTACTGAAAAACTGCGAAACAAGTAGAAATGTGCTGAGGAGATTCTGTGTTCACAATTAGCTGGTGAGTTCATTGATCCACTTTCAGAAAAAATGTTTCTCCTTTTTGTTTCCTGCTTTCCCATATGGAAAAGAAATAGTAAAAACTTATATGTGACTCATGAAAGTGGCCACTTTCTCATTACTTTCATATATTGTTTTAGTAAGTATCCAAAACATACAAGTTTCATTATATAATTTTTCAAGGGATCTTATATCTGTTTTCACGCTTGTATGCTTTTCATACAAGTTTCACACAAGACAGATACAAACTTTATAAGATTTATATATATCTTTTCCATATGGGTTGCCTCTGCAATCTAAGACAGGTATTTTTAGACTGTTTAAAATTGTGGCTACATTATTTTATGGGTGTACTGTGCATGTATGGTTATAATTGTGCATAGCATGACTTGAGCCAAGTGACCACCTGTCGACTTCATATGGTCTGCTGCTAAACCTGGGTTAAAGTCTAAAGAAGGGAGAAAATATTCACATATTCAAATCTTGGTTTTCAGTTACAACTGCTATGAAATGATCGCATTTGTTACGCTCTCCTCTTTTAGCCAATTACTGAACCTAAAGACAATACCTGAAGAACCCTTTTCTCTATACTGACATAAGCTTGTAGATGATGTGGTGGCTCTTAACACTTTCTCCAGCTTCTCTTTCACCAATTCACCTCCATCTTTCCATCATACAAGCTCCCATGTTCTTTCTCTCATTCTTTGTGTTTATTGTCAGCGTGCTTCACCAAGTAGAGTGAATTTCAACCAGCAGGTGTATGCTGCTCCTTGAGAGGATTCAAAAATAGAACATTTGATCCGTGAGTGCTGGATTTGTTTCCCATCTTTTGAGATTTGAGTCTCTAAATGATGCCCAAGCTTGGGCTCTGAGGCACATACTGTTTTGTTACTTAGTATGTATTGCTACAATTTTACAGAAACAAACCACTTTTAAATACAGGTTGCTACGTGATACTGTGAGCCACCGTTATTCTGCTGCAACCAGCCCTCATCTAAGGGTGTTACATCTATCCTTTAGATGAAATGATCTCTTTTTCTCAAATTCCACACATTGTTACTGTTGTGAAAATCAAAATTTCAAATACCATTTTGCTTGTTAAACTTAGCATAAGGACAAAAAAATGTTGTTTTCTATTTCTGCAAGTCTTGTGATATTTTGTTTCTCAACCTGGCAGAGGTGTGGGAAGGACAGTGATGAATCAAAAGATTTTCTGTACTAGGAAATCTACAATATTTAAGTGTAATTCAGCATCACATTTTTTATAATGGCTTGTGCTGGATGTGCATTTTCTTCCTGTATGATGGTGGATGTTAAGAATGCTGGGAGTGACCAGGAGGGACAGGATTAGAAAGGAGAACATAAGGAGGGAATGCTGAGGCTGAGGTGCTTGGAGACAACATTGGAGACACAAGGCTAGGACAGTTTGGAGAACACGCAGAGGAAGAAGGCTGAAGATGGAGCTGCCAGGCAGCAGTAAAAGAGCATGTAGTGAAGGATGACATTCAGAGAGTTGGTGTGACAGAGTGCAAGAGATAGGGTGAGATGAAGGTGTTTACAATGCAGATTAAACATGTACCCATTTATTAGCAAAGAAGAAAAATAGGAAAATAGTCAGAGTCTCATTTCTGTCCATGAAACTGAATTTTTTTTTATAACAGACATCTAAACTCTTCAAAAGGTAATTCATTATGTGTCACTGTCATGCCCTGCTCCTGTTCATTATTTCTTTTTAAGTAACATAAGGTCCTTTTCAAAAATCTGTGTGATAGACTTCCTAAAATTACCCGTGACCATTATTTCTCTTCTCTTACCCTGACAGGAGGTGAAGTACTTTCAGTTTCCTGGTGAGCTACTAATGAGGATGCTGAAGATGCTGATTCTCCCACTCGTCGTGTCCAGGTACCTGCACGTCAGTACAGCTCTAACACAATGACCCAAATCACTACTTAACTTAGCATATCTAAAGTTTCCAGTAATGTATTCAGTCGGTTATTAAGACATACATACATTTACATTCTGCTGGTTTGGGATAATTGACATTGGAATCAAGTTTGACAAAATATGTGAATCTAAAATAAAATAAAAATAAAATGATATATGTACTTAATTTTAAGTCCATGTGAATAGAAAAAATAGAAAAATAATGTGATCAGCTGCTTACCTGTACTGCAAGTACAATAAACTGACAGTATTGTTTGCCTTTGATTCCTAGCTCCATTTGCGCTTGATCCATCGATTGAACAGTTCATCTCTGTTTCTTTGTTAGCTCATCGAGTATCCGGTCGTTAAGTCTCCTTAGCCGTGTCTGGGCCTAAACTCCGCTGCAGGTCCATATATCAAACGATCACTATGGCATTACTGAGAGTTGAAAAACTGTCTAAAGTCTTTCATCTTTAATAAAATGATCAGCGTTCTGCTCTACCAGGTGTAACAATTGAGTTTACCATCCAGGCATCCATGAAAACAGAATTTATGACATTTAACAGAGTTAGAAGTTAGCAGGAAGTTAGCTCACTAGCTTCTATCTAAATACAATATAGCATGCCCTGACTGCGGGGTTTTTGAAACAAATTAAAACGTACAGCTCTGTTATCACTTCCAACATAAATGAAGACAGAAAACTAAACAGCAGTGACGTTTGTAGGGTTACTGAAGTTTGGCTAGCTGGTATATAATGATGTGCTACGTGACCGCTAGCGACACAGCTATGTTAGCATAATATAAACAAGCTAACTTTTTTTCCACTCGATAAAACTTAACGTGAGTGTTCTCGGTGGTCAGGAACAAATGTAATCACATGGCAGGATGCTGTAAAAGGACCAAACTTCAGCCAGGAGAACAACTGAGATAATCCATCCACAATACAAGGTTAGTCATTCATATACTGCTGCATGGGCTGGGCTGTAGTTACATCCTAAGGTTTTAAAAACTGAGCTTAAATAAATGATTAGCGGTAATAAAAGCCGAGGGAGGTCAACAGTGATCACTGACTGTTTTAGGAGCTTTTTGAGATCAAATAGAAGAAAATACATAACATTAAACATGTTAACAACACAAAAGCCATATTAAACGCTACTACTTTAGACCCGGAAGTAGGATTCGTCACGTCATCACTTAACGACCGGATAAACACCAAAGCTCTCACAATGTGTTCTCACACAGTGCCTGCTTATTGCTTCTCTTTATCTTAGCTCCGTAATATTAGCCACTATTAAAATATAAACCAAAGATCAAGGTCAGAAGTCTGGAGGGGTGGTAGTAGCACAGGTTTATAAACCTCACTGCTTTTTTTGTCATGTCCTTTTTAGATTTGTTTTCACCAGCTTGTCACTTTTTGAATGTGGACGCTAAAAGCTGTCTGGTCGGTTTAGAAAGTCATTGTGGTTTGGGTTAAAGCACACTCTTTCACACCAGTAACCTTCATGTTGAAAAATTATGTGTTGGAAGTGGGCCCATCTTACTATCATAACACAGAGATAAGCCTGTGGTTTTGAAAAAAAGTACATTATTTTATCCACTGAGAGTGAAAACTTTGTTTCTCTCCACAGAAAAGCCCTCTTTAGACTCATGTCCATAAAAATTCTCCTTTTTTAAAATGTCAGTGTGCTGCCTGCACATCTTTACAGTTTGTTTCATCTGCTCCATCTTATCTAAACTTATCTCTATTGGAGCTTTGCTCATGAATCTGTTTATATACCAGTAAAATTACTAACAAACATCCCATGTAAGGAAATGCTGTTTATTATTCAACATAAAACTAGCTCACTGAATAAGATTTTGCATGGAAAAAATACATTTTAAAAGCATCCATTTATTTTCTTATTTACTGAGAAATACAAAACGTTTCTTCATTAATCTTGTTTTGAGAATTTGTATGTAGTTTAATCTTTGGTTTTGATGATGGTTCTTTAAAGATTTGTCTCATTGCATTTCTCTTTTGTTTGCTTTCACAGATGAAACTAACATTTTTACTTTGAGGAATTTACTTTGAACATTCAGTATGTAGGATATGTCTAAATGATCACCGTCCTATTCAGTAGCTTTTGGAGCTTCCGTCATTGTTTTAAGGGGAAATGAAACTGGGAAACAAACCACAGCTTCCTGCATTTGAGTCCAGTGTTTTAACTAGCCATCCAACCACCTGATGCTCTTCTCCTATGTGTCCTTTGCTCTTTGCTGTCCGAATACTTTTTTTTTTGTGTTGCGTGTTGTTACTAGATCAAAATGTACTCGCATGTAACGTGGAAAAAATGTCACAGAAAAATATTAGAATTTTTTTTAATACTACCAGTGGCACCACTGCCAAAGCTTAATTTTTATGTATTTACCAATAATAGCTTTCAAACTTCTGAAGTGCTTTTTATTGTTATTCACTCTTAGAAACGTAACAAAATAATATAAATTAAAAACTAAAATGGTAACATTTATGAAACACAAAATTTGTGCTGCTGCTAAAACTTTGGAGTTTGAATAAATTCATATTCGGAATATAAATACCTTGTGTACTCCTAGTTCAGAAGGAAATATCTGAAAAGTCTGTCTGTTCACAGCATGCAATATGAAAGTATATTAATAGAAAGCTTAGTGGGAGAGAAAAGTGTGGTAGGAAAAGGTGCACAAGCAACAGGGATAACTGCAGCCTTGAGAGGACTGTCATGAAAAGTTATATTTTATTAAGTCCTAAATGAATTCAGATATTTAAAAGAAGACTTTCGAGCACTTTGTGCTTCCATTTGCTGAGAAGATTTATGGAGCAGCTGATTTTCTTTTCCACAGGACTTAGGACCTGTCCACGCCACCAAAACTACTACCAAATTCTTTACTGACGATGTTATTGCTGTGCTTGATTGGCCAAGCTGTGGTTTATTGCCAAGAAGATAATAAAAAAATACCCAACCCAACAAAGTACAGACAAACTGAATGTTGCAATCAAAGCAACCTGGGCTTCAGTAACACCTGAGCAGCGCCACAATCTGATAACCTCTATGCCACACCAGAGTATTATTTTGAATTTACCAATCGGTCCATCCATCCAATTTCTTGCACTTATCCAATTCAGGGTCACAGGGGGAATGGAACCCAGCTACCATAGGGGCAGGGCACACCCTGTCTGTCAAAGGGCTAAAACAGTGACACAGACCACATTCACACTCACAGTCACATCTATGGGCAAATTAGAATCCCCAATTAACGCGACCCCACCAACTGAATGACTGGGCTGTGTTAGGAAGCTGGAGAGTACCCGGAGAGAACCCACACAGACATGCTAACTCCACACAGAAAGTCACAGCCAGATGGTGAATTCAAACCCATGAATGAACCATCGATCATCCAGGACCCTCACAGAACATTTTTGTTCTATGTACATATACTATTTGTGGCAAGAAAGAGCAAGTTATGTTGCATACCATTACAATTTTGATTGGTGGAATATTTAATCAGTGTTAGAAACGAGTATACAAATCCAGGTAACTCAGAGGTGGAAAGGTTAAAATGCATTCAGTCCAAACTTCTTGTTTTTTCTTTCAGTTTGATGTCGGGACTGGCAGCTCTCGATGCAAAATGTTCCAGTCGCCTCGGTCTGATCACAGTATCGTATTACCTGTGGACCACCTTTGTGGCTGTGATCGTGGGGATCATCATGGTCTCCATCATCCACCCAGGAGGTGCAGCCCAAAAAGAGGACTCTGAGGACAGCAGCAAACCCATCATGAGTTCTGCAGATGCACTCCTGGACCTGATCCGGTGAGATTAGAACATTTGTCCAAGTTTTCTGAAGAATTATCTCCAGGCCATGAATTACACACAAATGCGACTTTGACTCATTTGATGGCAGTAGAAAGCACATACTGCTACAGTATGTGCTTTGTATGTGCTGAATTTAGCGTGTGCTGTGTGAGATGGCCAACAAAGGTGCGTTGGCTATCTCATGGATTGGAGATTATATATTGGAATTTCAGGAGCAGGACCAGGCCACCAAACACGCTCATTATGGATGTCATCTGTATATAGGTTCCCCCAGTTCTGCAAGCTGTTCATTCTCGTTTACGTGTCCCACCCTCCCTCCTTGTTCTCAATTTTTTAACTTCTTCACTCCTATGGGGATCTGCCAGGCCTGGGAGCCGTCGTCAGTCCCCTTCCAGGCCTTTCCCAAGCCGCAGCTCAGTTCATGTCCAAGCATTCACCTTTACCTACTAAAACGGTGACGTTGGCCCAGCTAGTGAATTTCTGTTCAGTTTAACCAGTGATTTAAGAATGAGGTTTGTTCTGTGGTCTTTACTTCATTCATGTAAACAAAGAGTCAAACTGAGTCAACACAGGCAGAGAAATCTCAACTTTTAGCATGGATACCAGACTCAAAAATACTGGCAAGATAGTGGAGGATAGGTACTCCAGGTCTTTTCTTTGAATCTTTCTCACAAACATGTAAACACCTGCCAAAATAATCAAAAGTTCCATTGCTGTAGTTCAAACTTCACCGTCTGTCTCGACAGCAGTGTTTTGACATGATGACACACACCCTGAAAACAGGTATATAGATTTTTTTTTTTAATAAAATAGCGTGGCAAGTTTCAAAAGTACGTTATTTCTTGGCGATTACTTTGAGCTAATAATTTAACCCACAATGGGTCGGTTAATGCTCCTCTCAGCTAGCGAAATTGCTTCTTTAATCATCAGAACAGATTTTATAACATAATTGGGAAATGGCTTTTACCGAGATCACCTTTTAACATGATAAACTTGCATTAGGTAACATAATGTGCCGGGGAACGGTGGCTGCTGAAAATGGGGCTCTGTACACCTACATAGATAATCCATTAAGAATCACAAAGTATTTATTTTACTTGTCATTTTTTTACATCATAAATAAAGAAATAGGAAATGTGCTTTTCTTTCAAAACTTGCAGATTTTAAAGTGACCCTAAACTAAGGGTAAGTAGGTGATGGTGTGTTTGTAGAGCAGACACAATCCTGACCGCACCCTAGTTTTTCAGGCTGTTCGGATTTGTAACAAATCCCGAGAGAGGATTAAACATATTGGTTGTCTTAAACTATTCAGTTCCCGTATTCTGGGATGACTTCATTGTTGACTAAAAACCATTTAATCTTCTTTAATAGAAGATGGTACTCAGTTTCTCATAAGCAGTATCTGTAAGCAGGACTATTAACTGTCACCTGGCGTGTCTCTGTATCTGTTTGGTTTTCTAATCCAAGCATCTGATTTCAGGCTGTTTATTTGGATGGTGAGTCTGAAGCCAGTAATCAGAGCAGTGACCTTAAAAACTCTGTCAGTAAAAACTAACTAATGGAAGTGTGGCATGTGTTTGAGTTTTTGGAGTTGAAGTCTGCAGTTCCACAGTTTGACATTCAAATACAATACTATAGTCCTTAGTGCTTTTGTGTAAACTATATTGAAATCTATTTTAGACATTTAAAAATACTGTATCGTATTCTGTTTTATTCGAGATATTTCCTTTATGTCAAGTTGTCTGCAGCCAGTAAAATTAATAGAATTAAACAGACAGATAATAATAGAAAAAAATGTCCATATTGCCATGTTATTTTGACATTTTTGACAAAACAAAACTCACATGTACGTAGTCTAACCAATCCAATATTACATTTAGAATAGAATAGAATAGAATAGCCTTTATTGTCATTGTACAGAGTACAACGAAATTGGAGTGCCACTCCCTTGGTGCAAGTTTCAATAATAAATATAAATGTAAAATATAAAAAGTACAAAAAAAACAATCGTAAGTACTCAAACAATAGTATGTACAATATATACAGAATAGCAGCATAATATAATGACAGTGACGGTATGGAATAGGTTCAATTGTTTTTGTGCTTATTTACTACGGTGATAGCTCTGGGAAAGAAGCTATCTCTGAATCTGTTTGTCCTGGTTTTATGTGACCTGTACCATCGGCCTGACGGTAATAGTTCAAACAGTTGGTTGCTGGGGTGAGAGTGGTCCTTGATGATATTGCCAGCTCTGCTGAGGTACCGAGAGTTTGCAGTGACCTCCAGGCTGGGCAGAGAGCAGCCAGTGATCTTCTGGGCTGTGTTGATGACCCTCTGCAGTTCTTTCCTGTCTGCAGCTGA
Organism: Diplotaxodon limnothrissa; assembly: GCF_057381915.1. Classification (NCBI taxonomy): domain Eukaryota; kingdom Metazoa; phylum Chordata; class Actinopteri; order Cichliformes; family Cichlidae; genus Diplotaxodon; species Diplotaxodon limnothrissa. The sequence continues at coordinate 15,679,983 of NC_140617.1, read as the reverse complement.
GCACCCTGCATACCATGTTGTTATGCCGTACGTTAGGATGCTCTCTATGGTGGCTCTGTAAAATGTCACCAGCAGCCTCTCCTCCAGGTTGTTCCTCCTGAGCACTCTCAGAAAGTGGAGACGCTGCTGGGCCTTTTTAACCACCGCTGTAGTATTTGCAGTCCAGGAGAGGTCATCAGATATCTGCACGCCCAGAAACCTCATGGAGTGTACCCTCTCCACACAGCTCCCGTGAATGTAAAGTGGGGCCGGGTCTGCTCTGCCCTTCCTGAAGTCCAAGATAAGTTCTTTAGTTTTCGTGGTGTTCAGTTGGAGGTTGTTAACTGAACACCACTCAGTCAGTCTGTTGACCTCATCTCTGTAGTCCGACTCATCCCCCCTTGAGATGAGTCCAACCACTGTGGTGTCATCCGCGAACTTTATGATGGTGTTTGAGAGATGGGTAGGGGAGCAGTCGGATGTGTAGAGCGTAAACAGGAGGGGACTCAAAACACATCCTTGTGGAGACCCGGTGCTGAGTGTGATGGTGCTGGACCGGTGGGGGCCGAGTCTGACAGACTGTGGTCTATTTATCAGGAAGTCCTTGATCCAGAGGCAGATGGGGGTGGAGAGTCCCAGGTGAGACAGTTTCTGGACCAGGATCTCCGGGATGATATGATTGAATGCTGAGCTGAAGTCCAGAAAGAGCATTCTCACATAGCTTCCTCGGTGCTCCAGGTGACTCAGCGCAGTGTGGAGCGCTATGGTGATAGCGTCCTCGGTGGAACGATTTGTCCTGTAGGCAAATTGGTGGGGGTCCAGAGTGGGAGGCAGACCGGCCCTGATGTGCTGACAGACCAGTCTCTCAAAGCACTTCATCACTACAGGCGTAAGTGTAAGTGTCCTGACAGGACAAGACTCAGCAGTCCACCTGCATCTTAAGGACAAAGGTCACTCTTTCGAGGATGTCAATGTTCACATTTTGGACAGAGAGGACAGATGGTTTGAAAGAGGAGTGAAAGAAGCCATCTATGTCCACTGTGAGCGACCATCTTTGAACAGAGGCGGTGGTTTACGACGCCAACTGTCTGCCATCTATAATCCAGTTTTGAGTTCCCACCCCAGACGCCTTAACGCCCACTCACATCCTGGGCCATCTGACCTCAGGAATTCGCATGATAAGGTGGGGCCAGGTTTCACAAAGAGCTCACCTGAAACTCTGGCTGATTGGGACCCACACCCAGTTTCACACCTTGGCTCAGGCGATTAGAGGATCATCAGGGGGTCCTTTTGTCCCTCTGTGGGGAGACACTCCCACTAGGTTTAAATCTGGGACTCTCCACCATTTGACCTTAGAACTGAAGAAGCTTCTCGGATGAGAGGTGAAACGTCTTCAAGCAACTTAAAGAAGTCCAGATGCTTTTCTTTGCAAGCTCCTTTGACATTAATGATGAATCAAATTATTTACTGTAGTTGAATCCAACATAATTTATTTAAGTTGATCCAACGCATGCAAATTACGTTAGTCCCACAAAAATACTTAATGCTGACAGAAAGCCATTTATTAATGTGAGAATCCTTCCCGTGATTATTTTAAGATCATTTTTTGGAGTGTTCAACAAAGTCTAGAGTTTGGATAACTAAAAAATTAATGGATTTATAAAAACTTTTACAGTTGTCACTCCATCCATCCTCTTATCTTTATTAGGTTCGTGGGGGGGCTGGAGGCTATCCCAGATGTTATAGGGCAAAAGGCAGGGTACACCCTGGACAAGTCGCCAAGTCTATCCCAGGGCTAACACAGAGAGACAATCAACCATTTGCACTCACATTCACACTTATCTGTAATTTAAAATCACCAATTAATCTGACCCCACTAACTACCTGTCTTTGGACTGTTGGAGTAAACCAGAGTACCCAGAGTGTCAAGAACTAAGGTTCACATGCAAAGATGGGGCCGAATACGAAATTCGCGGGAACTATGTATAGATTTATTTCTTTAACATAAACGATCAGGAACCACCAAGGAAACAAGAATATAACTCAAGCCGAGGAAATCGGGAACTGAAATGCCCTGGGAAGCTGTGATTGAGACCGTGGGAAGAATCAGAGTTGGGGGAGGGTGTCCGTGGGAAAAATCCTAGGAGCGAGAGTTCTCTCGCACACAGAACAGGCAGGACGACAGGCAGCGAATGTCTTCAACTGCCGGATGGCGACCGGGGCACAAGTGTGTAATATTAACACGGGTCAAAGAATACTTGAATAAACTCAGAGCTTAGGAGAGCCAAGTTACCACCAAGAGTGACTAACAGACTGGCATGGAGGAGCTGTCCGTGCTGGGTGAAATAGTCCTCCTGCAATTGCCTGGGATGGAATACAGGTGCAATGCCGGTGCCTGACCCGAGGGCATGGTCACCCAAACACTCCCCGGATACTGTTCTCACGGACCATGACACAGAGAGAACCCACGCAAGCACGGGGAGAACACACAAACACACAGAAACAGTGCTATGCATGATTTTTAACTGTGGGGGGAAACCAGAATACCCAGAGAGAAACCACTGCAAACTAGTCAGAACGTGGATTTGAACCCAGGACCTTCTTACTGTGAAGCAACAGCACTAACCACCATGCCAACAATCTAGGAAATACAGGAAAGCTATGATTTCCTGTATTTGATGCAGACTTTTTTTGTTTTTGTCCTTGACAGGTTAATCCACAATAAATAGCAATAGCATGCACGTGGTGTGTGTGTAGTTGTCTGCCTCTTATAACTCCAGTGATTTTCCTGCAGTTTGAAATCTTGTGCGATCTTGTGAATTTCATGAGTTCAGCAACTAACCACTCTCACTAGATTGTATCATGTCATCTCAACAAGAACAAATTAAGTTGTTGAATTTCATACAGATCCTTCATGATTTAATTACATTCATAGAAACATGAAATTATTGTGTTCAAATTACAAGTTGGACTTTTTAATGTAACAACCACCCAATTTACTTTTTTCGGTATACCAAAAAAAGTAGAGGTGGCTGCTCGACTTGACTGAGATGGATGCCTTCCTGAAACCACGATCCAAAGAGCGTGAGACTGAAACCCGTGCAGTGTCGCGGGATTTAACATTGCTATATTATTGACTTACTTCACTTGAACATGATATGAAGAATTTAATGCATATCATGTAGTTTCTACACTATACTTTAAAGCATGAGGCATTTGTGTTAAATACACGCAAGATGCTTACGTAAATCTAAGAGCTGGCCAATCCCTTTTTTTCAGTGTAACCATCACCCCACCAAGCTGTCAATCAGCACTAAAAGAAAAGTAGGAAAGCTATGATTACAAGGCTTGATACAGAATTTTCTTTATTTTTTTGTCCTTGACAGGTGTGTGTATGCTTTTCAGCCTCTTATAACCCCAGTGGTTTGAAATCTCATATGACCTTGTGAATTTTCACGAGTCAAGGCAAATACCTACTCTTCCTAGTTTGTCATGTCATCTCAACAAGAATAAATAAAGTCACTGAATTTTATGCAGATCCTGCATGAATTAATTACATTTACCATAGAAACATGAAATTATTTTGTTCAAATTAAAGTTAGACTCCTGTAGATGTAACAACTACTCAATTTCATTTTTTTTTGAGTGTATCATTATGTCCTATTCTGAATTTCTAGAAAATACATGGCAGACCATTGGAGTGCATCTCGTTTGAGGTTTCTAACATTAGCAGCCTTCTTTTGAAATTTAAACTCTCCCCTTGATTTTAAAGTGAAGCCTGCGCTATTCATAGTGTATCAGTAATTCAAATGCAATTTCATTTTGTCAAATGTGCAAGTAATTAAAATTCTAAGTAAGGGCTGAGGTAAAGTGATGTTTTTTGGGATTATTATTATTATTATCAGACCTGATCAGACCTGAACATTAAGCGTGGTGTCTGTCTGGCAAAAGCATTGTTTTTCAAGTTACTTTTTGGAAAGCCAACCCCATGCTTGCATGAGAAGAAAGTTTAGCTTGAGCAACCAAAGGCAATTGGAAAGGGTTAAGGTGAGGTTTTGGTCAAGGTTAAAAAAAAACTGATGAAAATGAAACAGGATTATTACTCTAAACAACTTGAAAATGATGTGAGTTCAAGCTTCCCAAGTCGGTGCTTCCAACTTCTGAATTGCACAACTTCACCAACCGCAGGCAAACAATTCAATTTAGTTTGTTTAGATGAGAGCATAAATATCACTGCTTTGTATCAGACAACAGCCAAGGGTTTTTTTTACCCTGAAGTCATAATATGATATTCTTGTTTTTATTACGCACACTGTGTTCCAGCGTAAAAACCCAAGTTCAATTTGTTAATCTAATATTGATTTCAAAAATAGGAATGTAAATGTTTTAGAAAAAATGCTTGTTAGTACATAGTTTAATAAAGTGATAATCTTTAGTTGAGAGAACTTGGGTTTTTCACTTGCCAAGGAAACCGAGCCCACTGCATGTGTAGAAAGGAGACAGAGGAGTGGCTCAGTAATAATAATGAAAGTTGCAGATTTGCCTTTCCTGTTTTGCTCTTCTTTGTTTTATTTTTGTTTTTGTTTTGTATGATGTTTTTTTTTTTACTCATCTGTTGGCCTAAAAACAACCTTGCAGTTCATTCAAAATTATTCATGTTTTGAAAACAAGTGGGGAGTGACGAAAAGATCTCACTATTGCCAAAGCTTCAAATGGAAACATTTTGTCTGAACATGAAACACTGCCGGGTTTGACTAAACAGAGTATGAGTATGAATTTCTCTATATTAAGCATACGTGTAGGTTGAAAAACTACAATAATATACTGCAGTATCACTTTGTGTGAACCTTTTAACAAGAGAACATGCGATTCCTTAATTTTCTTTTTAAAGAGTTTTGAAGCCGATTTTGTAAGTTTTCTTTTTAGTTTGTGAATAGTTATGTTTGTGAATAACACATGCACGATGTGTTTTTTTGTTTTGGTCACAGAACACTGGATCGTCTCTACAGGGTGGGCCATTTATATGGATACACCGTAATAAAATGGGAATGGTTGGTGATATTAAAGTCCTGTTTGTGGCACATTAGTATATGTGAGGGGGCAAAATCTTCAAGATGGGTGGTGACCATGGTGGCCATTTAGAAGTCGGCCATCTTGGATACAACTTTTGTTTTTTCAATAGGAAGAGGGCCATGTGACACATCAAACTTATTGGTAATGTCACAAGAAAAACAATGGTGTGCTTGGTTTCAACGTAACTTTAGTCTTTCATGAGTTATTTACAAGTTTCTGACCACTTATAAAATGTGTTCCATGTGCTGCCCATTGTGTTGGATTGTCAATGCAACCCTCTTCTCCCACTCTTCACACACTGATAGCAACACCGCAGGAGAAATGCCAGCACAGGCATCCAGTATCCGTAGTTTCAGGTGCTGCACATCTCGTATCTTCACACCATAGACAATTGCCTTCAGATGACCCCAAAGATAAAAGTCTAAGGGGGTCAGATCGGGAGACCTTGGGGGCCATTCAACTGGCCCACGGCGACCAATCCACTTTCCAGAAAACTGTTCATCTAGGAATGCTCGGACCTGGCACCCATAATGTGGTGGTGCACCATCTTGCTGGAAGAACTCAGGGAACGTGCCAGCTTCAGTGCATAAAGAGGGAAACACATCAATTTCAAATATCCAGTGGCCTTGATGTTTCCATTGATGAAGAATGGACCCACTATCGTTGTACCCCATATACCACACCAAACCATCACTTTTGTTGTTCCAACAGTCTTGGAGGGATCCATCCAATGTGGGTTAGTGTCAGACCAATAGCGGTGGTTTTGTTTGTTAACTTCACCATTCACATAAAAGTTTGCCTCATCACTGAACAAAATCTTCTGCGTGAACTGAGGGTCCTGTTCCAATTTTTGTTTTGCCCATTCTGCAAATTCTGTGTGCCGATCTGGGTCATCCTCGATGAGATGCTGCAGTAGCTGGAGTTTGTAAGGGTGCCATTTGTGAGTAGCTAATATCCGCCGAAGGGATGTTCGACTAATGCCGCTCTCCAGTGACATGTGGCGAGCGCTACGCTGTGGGCTCTTGCTGAATGAAGCTAGGACAACCACTGATGTTTCTTCATTAGTGACAGTTTTCTTGCGTCCACATTTTGGCAAATCCAACACTGAACCAGTTTCACGAAACTTAGCAAGCAGTTTGCTAACTGTAGCATGGGAGATGGGTGGTCTTGTAGGGTGTCTTGCATTGAAATCTGCTGCAATGATCCGGTTACTGCGTTCACAGATATCAACACAATTTCGACCTGCTCCTAACGTGTTAACCTCTTCGACATGTCAATGGCTGTGAACAAAGAGAAACTTGTAAATAACTCATGAAAGAATAAAGTTACATTGAAACCAAGCCCACCATTGTTTTTCTTGTGACATTACCAATAAGTTTGATGTGTCACATGGCCCTCTTCCTATTGAAAAAACAAAAGTTGTATCCAAGATGGCCGACTTCTAAATGGCCAACATGGTCACCACCCATCTTCAGGAGTTTGCCTCCTCACATATACTAATGTGCCACAAACAGGACTTTAATATCACCAACCATTCCCATGTTAGTACGGTGTATCCATATAAATGGCCCACCCTGTATATCCGCTCTATATTTGATGAAGTGTGGGATTCCCTCAGGGTGTCCTTCAGAGGGTGCTTCAGGGGTACATTATTGTGGGCTGTGCTGTCCTTGTACAGCTACAGTGAGACCTTGGCTCTAAGCTCAGCCAAGGGGTAGAGGGTGTCAATTCGGTTGTCGCAGGTTCTAACAGATGATGTGGTTCTATTTGCTTTTTTTAGTGGTGACCTCCAGTATTCACTTTGCAGCAGAACGTGAAGCAGCGGGAATGACAATAAACCAATTAATCAAGTCTGAGGCTATGGTTCTCGTTTGGGGTGCCAACTCTGGGGATGAGATACTGCCCCAAGTGATGGAGCTCAAGCATCTCAGGATCTTGTTCACAAGTGTGGGTAGGGTAGTCTGCAATGACAAAGATGCTGAGCTGATTTTTCAAAAAGAAAAGAGCCCTGAGTGTGAAAGTGAAGCTGATGATTTATCATTCAATCTGGTAGAGCACAAATAAATAAGATCACAGATACAATCAGCAGAAATGGGTTTCTTCCAAAGGGTGTTTGGGGTTTCCCTTAACAACAGGTCCTCCACATCAAAAAGAGTTGACTGAGCTGCTTTTGACGATGGCTTGTTGACCTGGAGATGGAGGCGAAGTGTTTTGGATATGTCCTCCTGGGAAAAATCCATGGGGCAAACTCTGGACACGTTGGAGAGAACAGTTCTCTTGACTTGTTTGGGAAAGCCTTTGCACCTTCTTGTAAGGAAGAGGTCATTGGTGAGAGGGATAATCAGCAGAAAATGGACGGATGAAATAATTATGTCTCCTGAGACTCCCTATCTTGGAAAAATTTCATGGTTTTATTTTCTCCATTACAGGCATCTGGCCTTCATTATTGCACAGTTTCAAAACGATGATAATTTTGTCCTTGGAATCAAGGACTAAATCACCCTAAAACATCTTCTCAGTATCTGACTCCATAAGAAAAGAGGAATGGATTAATATAGAAGAGAGTTCCTTTATGCAGATATTTCCAAAATAAGGTCACAGAAGGTCTACTGAGTTTGGTGTCTGTATGTATGCACTGCATTGGTCAGCTCAATTTTTTATTAGCTGGCATTGTGTTCAACCTTTTAGAACGATTCATTAAATGTATGCACTTGCCTTGCAGCAACATGTTTCCAGCAAATCTGGTCCAGGCCACATTTCAGCAGGTATGACCTCTGATGACACAAACTGCAGTTTCAGATACAAAGGTTTACATTTTGTAGGACTTCTTTTATAAGAACAACTCTTTCTGTTCCTTGGCAACAGTATCGAACAAGCAGCGATTACATAATGAAGCCCAGACCGACAGTGCGTCAGGCCCAGTCAGAGTCCACCACACGGCGGGCACTCGTCTACGGTATTCAGGATGACAACGGAACCGACATCCAGAACTTTGCTCTTGACCTGACTCCGCCCCCTGATGTTCTCATACAGACACGAGAAGGAACAAGTGATGGAATGAACGTCCTTGGAATTGTTATTTTTTCAGCCACCATGGGTAAAAAAAAATGCATTGTTCTTATCTGACATTTCTTGAATACATCTTGCCTGAAATAAAGAAATTTAAATGATTTTATCCATCATTGTTTCAGAGGTTTTTCTTTGTTTTCACAGGTATTATGTTAGGAAGGATGGGGCCAAATGGCAGTGCCTTGGTAAACTTCTGCCAGAGCCTGAATGAAGCTGTCCTTAGGATTGTCGCCATTGTTATATGGTAATTGTAAAGTATTATTTTTTCTACTTGAAAAAGCTATGAATGAAAGAATTTTCTAAGAAACATAACCAGCATCAGCCGTTTAGACAAGAACTCTACGTATTATCATCAGAATCAGGTTGAGACATGGTTAACCTTTCTTTCACTTTCTTTATTGGATGATTCAAAGTGAGAATGAGTCTGAGTGCAAATAGCAAATTATTATTACCTAATTACAAAGGAATATCCAAGTAAATCATTTTCAGAGAAACTGTTCTATTAAAAAGAATCGTGACGAACCTGAACTGCCTTATAGTCAGGATGTTATTGTTTGGAGGATCTTATTCTGTGATTAGAAAGTGTTTATAGAGCCACAGCATCTTATACAGTTCCAATCAAAAGTTTAAGACCACTTGAAAAAAATGGCAAAAAATCACATTTTGCATGGTTAGAGCTTTAACGTGCAAGTAGAAGAAATGGGAGTGTGACAAGACTTTTTTTTAAGTATGCAATTTATTGAAAACAACACTTAAGTTGAAACAGGCTGATTTACAGCTGATCAAAAGTTTAGGATCCCCCCCCCCAAAAAAAACAAACAAAAAAAACAAACAAAACAAACCCAAAAAAAAAAAAAGATATCAAAGTTCCAAACATGAACTCCGTAACGAGTAGTTCCACCGTTATTGTTGATCAAACAACAGAATTAGAATGACAACAACGGATTTTGAACTAAATTACAGTTTTTCTCAAATGTTAAAACACAAAAGCCAATCCTGTAACCCAAATGACCAGTAGTCTAAACACATTTACTAAATGTAGCCACCATATTCCAGTACCATAAACACATGTCACATGAAGACACAATTCACAAAACACAACCCTCTGTACTCATAAATCTAAACACATTTTTCCTTGCCAAAACACATGTTGCAAAACAACTCTGCTCATATTCTCAAATGAAAGCCCATGTGATGCAAAATGCTTGCCACAGTCACCAATCTGTGAACACAGGGAACACACCTGGCGTCAGTCACTACACACAACGACTCAAAATTGAAGACACCTGTTGCTAATGATGTGACCCCACCTATGAAAGCATAGTTTGGTGAAGATGCCAAACAATCACAATGGATGAAGGCATTCGAGCGTGCGGAAGGAGAAGAGCTGCAGGCCAAAGAGGAAGAGGGGTTGAGATCAGAGGAGGAAGAGGTGAAGGCCTAAGAAGAAGAGGAGTTCAGAGTAGAGGAGGAAGACAAGGAGGCCAACAAGAGAGAGGAGAAGGTCCAGGTGGGAGAAGAAGACAACCTCGCACCATCATAACAGATGATATGCGAGCAACAGTAATTGACCATGTCATTGTCCATGGCATGACAATGGCTGAAGCGGGACGAAGAGTACATCCAAACCTGAGTAGGTCCACCGTGGCCACCATTATCAAGGCATTTAGACAACACAACAGGTATAGTACGCTATTGCTTTCTTTGTCACACTACAGTTTTACAGGCCTGTGAAAGTGGTCTGTTACCTTACATGTAGTTTTACATATAAATCAGTCAATTGACAACACATGTTTCTTTCTTTAGAGCTGAAAGAATGCCACATAGAGGTGGGAGGGTTGCCATATTCACAGCGGCACAAGAAACCCTCATTGCAGATATGGTCCGTGAGAACAACTGCATTAGACTCCGAGAGATCAGAGACAAAGTCATTGCAGATAATGTAAACTTTGAGAACATTGATGCTGTCAGCGTGTCCACAATAGACCGAGTTCTCCGGCGCCAACAGATGAGGATGAAACAGGTCTACAGGGTTCCCTTTGAGCGCAACTCTGCGCGACACATAGGACAACGTTACGAGTATGTGCAAGTACGTATACATCCATGTCCACAGTACAGTTAGTGGACATACTGTGTTGCTTAGTGGCCTACATTACTTCTGGACAATACTGTGCTACCTGATTGACCGTTCTGAACACCTGTACGCTTTTCCATGTTCACAGAGGATAATGCAGTTGGACGCGATGGCCAGACCCCATGAGTACCTCTTCCTGGATGAGGCTGGCTTCAACCTCCAGAAACGAAGGCGAAGAGGCCGTAATATCATTGGCCAGAGAGCCATCACTGAGGTTCCTGGCCAACGGGGGGGTAATATTACTCTTTGTGCAGCTATGGGTACGGAGGGGCTAGTCCACCGGCATGCTGTCCTTGGGTCTTACAACACCCAACGTCTCCTCACCTTCCTAGAGGAGCTAAAAGACATCCTCCTGGACCGTCAACAACACCATCCTAGGCTAGCACATCACATGTATGTGATCATTTGGAACAACGTCCGCTTCCACAAGACACACCAAATCAGAGAGTGGTTCACCACCAACAGTGACCACTTTTTAAACGTCTGTCTGCCACCCTACTCCCCTTTCCTGAACCCTATAGAGGAGTTCTTCTCATCATGGAGATGGAAGGTGTATGACAGACAGCCATACACAAGAGAGAACCTCGTACGGGCAATGGAGCTGGCCTGTGCTGACATCCCAGTGGAGGCCTTCCAGGGATGGATTCGCCATTCCAGGGCGTTTTTCCCGCGGTGCCTAGCAAGGGACAATATAGCCTGTGATGTGGATGAGGTGATGTGGCCCAATGCAGCTCGGCGACATGATGCCGCACAGTGACTGTGTGTAATACTGTAAAATGACCGTGTAGACAATAAAAAAGACTTCACACCCTGATCATGTTTCCGAGAGTACTGTTGTGTGCGATAGATTCTGTTTTTGCATTGAGTTGTGTTACAGTAGTGTACGTACATGCAGGATGTTTTTATAGATTTATAGTCTTCATGTGAAACTCACAAATCTAAATGCCTAATCCTCTGCAGGGTTCTATGACGATCCGTTACTGTACAGTTTATGAAAATATGCATTGGCAGTTATGAACCAAAGAACCTTCTCACAAATTGAGCATTGTGTTTTCAATTGTTTTGCTGTAGTGTGTAATGCTGTGTATAGTGTTTACAGTTTTGACAGCTTCGAGCTGCTCTCTTGGTGTGGGAGTTTGAGTTTTGCAGTGGGAAGGTGTGGTTGTGTTTATGTAGCTTTAGAGAAGGGTGTTGTGTTTGAACATTGGGGGACCTGGTGGTAACGTTTGTGACATGTGTTTTAGCATTTGAGAAAAACTGTAACAGAATTAGAATGACAAGAATGGAATTTGAATGAAAAGAACTGAATTAGAATGAAATTAACAAAATTAGAATGAGAAAAACAGAATTAGAATGACAAGAACGGAATTTGAATGAAAAGAACTGGATTAGAAGTAAAACAATGGCTTTTGAACGAAAACAACAGAATTAGAATGACAAGAACAGAATTTGAATGAAAACACCGGAATTTGAAAGAAAACAACAACATTTGAATGAAAAGAACTGGAATAGAATGAGAACAACGGAATTTGAATGAGAACAACAGAATTTGAATGAAAACAACAGAATTAGAATGAAAACAACAGAATTTGAATAAAAAGAACTGAACTAGAATGGAAACAACAAAATTTGAATGAAAAAACAGGATTAGAATGAAGAGAATGGAATTTGAATGAAAATAACAGAATTAGAATGACAAAAACAGAATTTCAATGAAAACACCCAAAGTTGAAAGAAATCAACAAAATTTGAATGAAAACAGCAAAACTAGAGTGAAAATAACATAATTAGAATGAAAACAACAGAATTAGAATGAAAACAATGGAATTTGAATGAAAAGAACTGAATTAGAATGAAAACAACAAAATTTGAATGAAAAAACTGGTTTAGAATGAAGAGAACAGAATTTCAATGAGAACAGCAGAATTAGAATAACAAGAACGGAAGTTGAATGAAAGCACTGGAATTTGAAAGAAAACAACAAAATTTGAATGAAAACAACAACATTTGAATGAAAAGAACTGGACTAGAATGAAAAGAACTGATTTTGAACAAAAACAACAGAATTAGAATGACAAGGATAGAATTTGAATGAAAACATGGGGATTAGAATGAAGAATTTGAATGAAAAGAACTGAGTTTGAATGAAAAGAACTGAGTTTGAATGAAAAGAAAAGTTTTAGGATGAAAACAACGGAATTAGAATGAAAAGAAAAGAATTAGAATGACAACAACGGATTTTGAACTAAATTAACAGAATTAGAATAACAAGAACGGAATTTGAATGAAAACAGAAATTTGAATGAAAACAACAGAATTAGAATGAAAAGAACTGAACTAGAATTGAAACAACAACATTTGAATGAAAAAACAGGATTAGAATGAAGAGAATGGAATTTGAATGAAAACACCAGAAGTTGAAAGAAATCAACCAAATTTGAATGAAAACAACAGAACTAGAGTGAAAATTTCAATGAAAAAACTCGCACGTAGAAAACATCTCAGGTGGGATCTGCTTGTCATGCAAGTAACGTTGGAAACCATCAGAACCATTAAGGTTACATTTTTTTCTCATCAGAGAATAAAACTTTCTTCCACCTTTCAATGTCCCATGATTGGAGCTCTCTTGCAAAATCCAAACGGTCAGTTCTGTGGCATTCAAGGAGACGAAGCATTTAAAGCCGTTTTTAAAGCCCTTCGGTCTCAGATGCCCTCTGATGGCTATGGGGCTGCAGTCAGAACCAATAATGGCCTTAATTTGGGTCAAGGATCGTCCAGTGTCTTGATGGACAGCCAATTGGATCCTCCGGCTCAGTGCTGGATAAATTTTGGCGGGTCTTCCAGAATCATTTAAAAAATTCGAAATGACTGTCTGTGTGTGAGAAACTCTGCTTATGCTCAACTCTGTTAGTTCAACATCAGAATGTCATGACAGTGTGACTACCTGACAGAAAATGACAATGAATCCAAATTTTTGCATAGATTTGGGCTTGTAAAGGCATGTGGTACTAAACTTTTGATCAGCTGTTAAACAGCTGTTAAACTGTTTCAGTTTAAGCATTCTTTTCAATGAATTGAATACTCAAAAAATGTTTTGTCTCACTCCCATTCCTTCTTGTTGCATGTTAAAGCTCTATGCTATATTTGGAACCTTGTTAAGATCGAACCATGCAAAATATAATTTTTTGCCATTTTTCAAGTGGTCTTATACTTTTGATCGGGACTGTATATGCACATTAATAAATATTAAAAATTTGTCAATCTAATATCTACACATTAAGTAGGATTAATTCCACCATTATAATCTGGTCATTTATCCTAGTATATTATGTTATGTGTATGCAGGTATATTGTAATTTAATAGTTTTTTCAGAGAAAGAAAAAATAAAGGATTTAGTCTTAGACAATCCTGTCACTCTTACTTTTAAAGCTCAATTGCTAAAACTAACTAGCTCCTTCTTGTCTAGATTTCTTGTCTGGTTGTCATTCAGCTGACTGATGGTTGGACAGACTGCACGCATATGTTCACATGCCCCTAATCTAATTATTTTTTTTAAAAGGACATTGGTGTTTCTTAGTGTAAAACTCTGTGTATGGCTTCTTTTCTCCCACCATCTCATAAAATCTAAGACTTATAACTGTCATTTTGACACTTGATTGTCTTCATCTCCTCAGGTATTTTCCATTTGGTATTGTTTTCCTGGTGGCTGGAAAGATCCTGGAAATGAGTGATCCCTCAGCCATGGGGAAGAAGCTCGGTTTCTATGCCATCACTGTGGTGTTTGGTTTGGTGCTGCACGGCTTGTTTATCCTGCCTGCTATGTACTTCTTCATCACCAAAAAGAGTCCCATTGTTTACATACGGGGAATCCTGCAAGCCCTGCTCATTGCACTGGCAACCTCCTCCAGGTAAAGAAACTTATTATAGAGAGAATGAATGCGTTACAAAAGGAAAACATCAGTAACTCATTTTATCATCTCATATGTGAGTCAAAATAAAACATCCCCGAGTCTTAACAACACTTATTCTTTTCTTCCTTCTTACTGGAACCTTTACTGTGAAAAATCTCAAAGGGCTGTTGGCTGATCAGAAAACATCTGGTGTGTGGGAAGAGAGGGAAAAGTAAAAGAGCATTCCACGTGTCTTTAAACAGACTCCACTGATGCTTGTGTATCATGTGTGCATGCTGACAGATCATATTCTATAACAAAAACAGGCTTTAGTTTTAATTTAGATGACCATGTCAGTGTTTTTGCATGTATTTGGCAGACATTGTGTTTGCTGTGGTAGATCTGTGACTGCCTTCATTTGTATCTCGTGTGTAAACGAATGAAAACAAGTTGTAGGTAGGGAAGCTCTAAAGTGAAAAACACAACAGTATACTTTAGAAAATGCACCTCAACAATATGTGATTTGACATAAACTGGTTAAACCTCTCCAAAAGCACTGCTATGGTCTATTAATGTTTTCTATTCTATTTTCTATTCAGTTTTAAACAAATCATTCCTTGTTGCATACGCAGACTGACAAAGACGGAGTTCTTCTGAGGTCTTTGGGGTCAGATTGGCTTCATCACGCATGCATGTGTTTGCTAGACTCAGATTAGTAAAAAGCATCTGCTGCATGCTGTCATGCAAAGCATTATTATTCTTAGTCAGCATGAATGAACAGATTGTGTTTGTTTGCATGCATACCTGAGAGAAATTAGGAGGCTTCATATTTATTTTTTTTATTAGCTGTCCTCTCTGTCTTTTTCTTCGTTTTCCTCAGCTCAGCCACTTTGCCTATAACCTTCAAGTGCCTCTTAGAGAACAACCACATTGACCGTCGCATCATCCGTTTCGTGCTACCCGTGGGTGCAACCATCAATATGGACGGCACCGCTCTCTATGAGGCTGTTGCAGCAATATTCATTGCACAAGTTAATAATTATGAGCTGGACTTCGGTCAGATCATCACCATCAGGTCAGTAAACCTTTTTTAAATGTAATTTTAATTGACTTTATTTATTTTGACAAAGCCATGTAAGTATCATTGAATATTTTTAGTCATTCATATGCTTTACATTAATCACGCTGGAAGTCCTGTTCTGATCAGAGGGCTGCACTAACTCAGAGCAAGCATCACCTTCTGTGTCAAACTTAACCACCTTTCATGTCAAGGATCATCTCTGGTGATTAGACCTCGGTGTCAGGCTTAATGACCGAACAGCAGGTTTCAATTGAAGGGCTTGCAGTGTCCAAAACAGAAGGTATTTATCTTGCAGTGCACCACGAATTTGTTCAGGAGGTGGTGAGGAGATTTAGTGTACCATCCTGCGTTTTCTGAGGAAAAACATTCGCTACAAACCACCTGAACTGTGATACGTAAAATCGTGTTTTACGTATCACACAACACACTGAAGATGCAGGAGTGGGTTTTTTTGCCACATCAACACAATGCTCATCACCACAACACCCTGTTCATCAGATTTGTCTCTCAGGGACTTATTTTCCTTTCACAAAATAAAATTCAAGTTGAAGAGTTTCAATTTTAGACAGTTGTCAGCAGCTGAAATCTGTTTATAATGCTGCTTTATGTTTTTGTGTTGAAGCTGAAAAAATGTTTGAAAGCCCATCCCAGTGATTCACTGTTGCAGCAGAGAGCTGCTCAAGCACAGCAATGGATGCACGTAAAAGAATGGCTCATCATGCTGATCATCACAGAGACTCAAGCTCGAGAAAGAATACGCTGATGAATGTATTATTGTGCCTGCTGGTGTGAATGACAGCCAGACCTCAGGCTTCGCCGAAGTGAGAGGCTGCAACTTCTGAAGGGACTTTTTAAATAGATTGTTCCAGCGTAATTCATCAACCACATCAAACTATGGGCTAAAAACTAAGCTCAGTAGCCACACATGTAGTTTTAATTGTCTGTCATATCAGACTACTATGTGTAAAATGATGCTCACAGTGAACATTGCTGTTGGATAGTTGGTTTTGGAGCTTTATAAGGGAAATGTAGACTTCTACCAACAAATCTATTGAAGCATACTGATGCCTTCAAGATTAAAACAAAAAAAGAAGAAGTAGATAAAATAAGTTTCCCTTTAACCACTACTTATAAACACTATTTCTGTGTGGGAAACAACATCTACTGGTGCTGAACATGCAGAGGAGCTTGCTGGAAGACAGATGTGGAAAAATAAATCACAGAAAACAAACAAGGGCTTATAACAGACGGAAATAAATAAAAATAACAAATAAATGGCTTGCTGGCATTCCTTGAGATAATAAATATAATAAATGAGATGAAGTAAACCAACACTCTAATACATTTTCTCAGTCAAGTGTCTCATTTCCCTGTGGACTCTGCTGGTGATAAGAAACAAGTACTACAGAGAACTACAGGCTCCCATGGTCTGGTTGACAAAATGCTGATGGAGGATACTGTCTTTCTGAGATTCTTTAGAAAAAGCAAAGAAAAGTAGAACTTTTCTCAAATTCAGTATTAGTGTAAGAGGCTGGCCCTGCAGATGCTTTCTTCCTGTTTAAGGAATCTTTGAGCTTCTCTCATTCCTCTAATTTCTACACTTCTAAAACATATGGAGGACAGAGGAGAGAAGAGGCTTCTGTAGGAACTATAACCAAGGATGCACAGATGTATCTTTTGCTGAAGTGTCTTTACCTTCAACTCTTTCACATTGTGTAATGTTGTGAAAATAATTAAAAGTGGCTGTAAAGAAAAAAATAAAAAATGCCATGGGCACTGTTACCCCTGTGTACACCTATATATGGGCTATAATAAAATTATTTATGACGCAGGTGTATAATACATCATGTTTAATTGGTTTTCATTGCTTTAAAATGAGGCTCCAAATGCCTGTTTCCTTGACTCCTCGCTCCTTGTGTTGTCTCATTGCCTCCTCTGCTCAGATCTGTGGTAGAAGGAACTAACATGTGAAAACTGAAAACTTTGTAAATCTCTGCATGAGAACCAGTTTTTCCATAAAATTAGAAAAATTGACAAGCGGAGGACAAAGGAAGGCTGTCATTAGCCAGAGTACGCTTTTATAGATGTAGTATAAACATGACAGCTTATCACTTATCACTGAAGAGCCACGTGGCCTCAATAAACCAGTATATTCCCGTGATATCATGGTTGAGTTTCTGACCCTAACTCCCATTTCATCATTTCACCCCAGACTGTGGTGTAGTGAGTTGTGGGATCATCTCTTCGTCAAACTCTGGAGCTGCACCAGATATCCGATGTGCCAACATTTTACACCAGATAAGAGGCTTCCCAATTAGACAGTTGCCTTAGAGACATTATTAACATTATTGTGTACTTTTGGGGCCAGGCTCACCTTGAGATATAATCCACAAAACAAATTAGGCAAGAAGAGTCTTTAATTTACTTTAAAGTATTTGCATTCAGCACAAAAATGAACTAAACACAACAAATCCTGATGAACAAAAATAGATGGAAAAATGAATTAGAACCACCACATATGGGGGGGAAAACAATCAGTAAAAGTATGTGAGAATATCAGGACTATATTTGAAGTTAAAATTCCACAACAGTTGATGTCATGGACCAATACCTCTGTCACAGAAACATCTTCTTTCAGCTGCTCCCTTCAGGGGTCTCCACAGTGGATGATCTGACTCCGTCTCACCCTTTGTCTAGCTTCCTCTTCTCTAACACTAACCCTCTGGGTTACTCAGGGAGTCTGGTTGGCATAAATGCAAATTGAAAGCATTCTTTGTCACTTTAGGGGTTTATTTGGACAAAGAAGCAGTTTTTAAAGTAGAGCTGTTCTGCTTTGCCATATTTTCTGTCACACGTGTACTGTTTCAGCAGAAGAAGTCGTCCACTTTATATTTGTCATCAGCTTTTTTACTTTAATTAACTTCACCTCCCATCTCTCCAACAGCATCACTGCTACTGCAGCCAGCATAGGTGCAGCAGGAATACCACAAGCTGGGCTGGTCACCATGGTGATAGTGCTAACATCTGTTGGTCTGCCAACTGACGACATCACTCTCATCATTGCAGTAGACTGGGCATTGTAAGTTGCATATCACTTCTAAAATGTATTAAAGATCCAAACCGACAACAGCTCTACTGACTCGATTTCTATCGGTCCAAATAAAAAGTGTCTTAAATGTCTTCTTCTTTTACAGAGACAGATTTCGCACCATGGTCAATGTAATGGGGGATGCTTTGGCCACAGGCATCATGGCACACATCTGCAGAAAAGACTTCATGAAAGAGGGAGATGGGGTGAGTTTTAATGACAATATGTTTCAAAGGACTTGGGTAATTGGGGTGATTGAGCCCATAGTTTGCTTCTTGGGGCTGAAAACGTTATTAGTTCTGTTTCACGCATTTTTAGAGATTTGGCTAAGTAGTAGGCATTTAGAAGAAACTGAAGATTTAAGTGTGTATTTACTATAATTTTAGGTTTAGCCCCTCCCTACTTTCATCAAATCATTTGCAATCCTTTAGACAGCAATTACAACCCCAGTTCCAAAACGTTGACATGGTGTATAAAATGCAAATAAGACAGAATGAAATGATTCACAAGATTCCCATAAACCTTTAAGCTGAGAAAAGTGAGCAGCACTAAAAAGAAACAGCTGGAGGAACATTTTGCATCTAATTGGGTTAACTGGCAACTGATCAGTGCCATTGGGTATAAAGAGAGAATCTTAGAGAGTTTCTCAGAAGTAAAGAAGGGCAGAGGCTCCCTAATCTGCAAAATAATGCATGTAGAAATGTGAGAATATCTCATCATCTGCAGCACATAATAAAAATCTAATATTCAAAGTCAGAATATTCAGAATCTGGGGACAGGTCTGAAAATGAGTAGTGGATGACTATGATTTTCAGGACCTGGGGCAGCACTTCATTAAAAACAGACATGATTAATACTACATAGGCTTAGGAACACTTCCAGAAATCACTCTCTAAACACAATTCAACATGCCATTCACAAATGTAGGTTAAAGCTGTATCATGCAAAGATGAAGGCGCATGTGAACATGATCAGAATAGCCAATTCTGATGGTGCCTTTCCAGATGTGAAAGCATCTGGAAAGGCACCATCAATGCTGAAAGGTATGTAAAGGTCTTAGAGCAATATATCCTCCCGTCCAGACACTCCATGCCTTTCACCAGTTGAAAGCATGTGGAATTCAGTAAAAGGACTGGATGTTAGAGTCCCTGATATTGCATTGCTTTATATGGAGAGAATCTTGAGGGGTGGCTGTTATGAGGAAAGGCAGCCCAGAAACTTTACCAGCAGCACACATCGTTGTGTGCCTCAACATTTTTATTTTTTTCATTGGGGTTGTAATTGAACAGTACAAAACTGCAGTGACTAATAATGAAATCTGATTTGTTAGTTGTTGTTGATGTTAGTTGACTGACTGATGCTCTGTGCAGGACGCGCCCCGCCTCTCATCCTATCACAGCTTCAGTCACCCTGAGTTTGACAAGTGGTTTAGAAAACTGATACAATAATTCAAAAATACTTCTATTGAAGGTAATTGGGGTTTAAATGGCTTCCAAATCTTTTGTGCACGTTTTACACAACATACAAAGATTTTGGAGACTGAGCTAAAAAAAAAAAATTGCACACAATTGATGAACATTTAAATAATGGGAAAAAATAATCTAATAATTTCATTATTTATTTTTGCCATTGGAAAAATGTATTTGTTAAAAACTAAAATGTATTACAACCACAAGAAGTGGCACTTCAATAGCCTTGGATCATTTTTCCTTTTCAACCTTTGGTTTCCTTAACAAAGAGAACCTTCTGAGCACTCCAGATTTTTTCAAGTAGTCCCATATATTATCCAATCTACAGGTACCTTTGATCTGTGAGACCAAAACAGCAATGAGCACCCCTCCTGTGATGAACTGCCACACCAACAATGGCAACTGCCGACCCCCTCCTTTAGGGGTCAAACACCAGTTCATCCCTCCTGAAGTGGCTCAACTCATACAACTGGAGGAGGGCGTTCGGCCGCTTTCAGACAGGAAGAAACCTCCAATTCCTCCGAGACATCTGAAGAAGAGCAAAGAACACTGCACTATAGATATGAATGGCCTTGAGACCAATGTATAGCCTCCTCTTGCAGTTTGAATGGTTCTCTGTAAGTTATGCTGAAAGGAGCGCAGCAGCAAAGGACACCCGTGCAGGCAGAAGGACAATACAGATGAGCTCATCTAGCTCCACAAAAACCTTTTAAAGCAAAGCAGTTGCAAAAGACTCCACAATAGCGCATTTACAGTGGAATTTATGGCAACACAAGGACAATGATACGATTTCTATTATAAAATTTGTCCTTGGTCCTGTACCTGCTATTACTTGCATTGATTCAATAATTTTTATTTGATATATACATTTTTTATGACTTTTTGTTTTTGTTTTGTTTTTTGACAATGTATTTTTTTTGTACTGCTGTACTGCAAGCAGCCAGCTGTTTGCATTATAAAAGATGAGACAGGATGTCTGCTTGGAGCTAAATGATCAGGAGGCAAAGTGAAATGCACACATTTTTTAAGTTTGCCTTAACAAAGCTGGTGGTGCTAGGCTGATGGTTATTATGGGACAAGAGGAAGTTGAGTGAACTGAATTTGTACCCACCCCTGTAGTGATGTTATAACTTTGATATGTGTTTAAAACAGAGATTAGAACTGTTTTATGTGTTTGAACAGCCTCAGGATCATTTGATTTAATTAAGCTTTCTGGCATATTAGCAGCCTGAAAACATCCACTAGTAATTTAATTAAATGTTTGTCAGTTGACTTGATATCAAACAGAAATTGGCACATTTCAATAAAACATTAAGTTACTAACCAGCTCTTCCATTTCTGCTGTGTTAGTTGGTTATTTTTTTCTCATTTATGTAGTGAGCCAATAAAGCACTGGGGGAGCTTCCTCCTGTCAATACCCAACCTAAATTATTTCACCCAATCCAACTCCAGTAGAAGAAGGGGATGGAAAACTACATGCCTTGTTCCATCTGGAAACGCATCTAAAAGTTGAGCTATTTAAAGGAGTTCAATAGTCAGATTTGGGTAACTTATGCTACAGTTAAATTAATCCGACTATAACACACATGTAAAAAAAATGTTTTTGTAAAGTGACCTATATAAGTGTATCACTCACACTGGTTAGCAGCGTTGGGAAGGTTACTTTTAAAATGTATTCCACTACAGATTACAGAATACATTCCCCCAAATGTATTCTGTAACGTATTCCGTTACGTTACTTAATGACAGTAACGTATTCTGAATACTTTGGATTACTTAATATATTATCATGCTTACGTGAATGTACTATTGCTGTGTGATTTATTACTATTACCGAAGGTCCGCGACTCCGAACTGTAGTAAAGGGACCTCTGACTAATACGGCGGGTTCATGTCGGGCTCTCTCTCACCCAGGAGGCACACAGTCGCAGAGAGAGAGCGCACTGCCACCTGGAACAACAGAACATAGCTGTCAAACAAACCCAAACAACCCGTGACAATATGAAACAGGAAAGTACCGCAGTGTAATCCATTTATTTCAACAAAGTAACCGTATTCTAAATACCACCTTTTTAAATGGTAACTGTAACGGAATACAATTACTCATATTTTGTATTTTAAATACGTAATGGCGGTACATGTATTCCGTTACTCCCCAACACTGCTGGTTAGTGACACACCCCACCACCACAGCTGTCTATTCCTCGACTACTGGAGGTTACTGGCTGTTACTGGGTGACAGCCAGTAGGGAGCAAACACTTGCTAATTCACCACAGGGAGATGAAACTTGAATAAGTGAAAGAAATCAGTCAGAGACATCTTTGAATGGAAATTAAGATCGTAATATGTTGCACGGGCCTGGATATTCACGCCATTTTCCTTCACTAAAATATCTATATAACAACTGCAAAGACAGTCTAAGTTGCAACTAACTAGCAACAAACACCCTGACCGACTGTTCATGTCATTTTACTCTAGTTAATAATAAGCTACTTTCATAAACCTCTTAGAACAGCACCATCTCCTTCTTCTTTTTTTTATTTATTGACATATCGTCTTACATTGAAACTGCTGGAAAATTGTGAACTATAGTTTCTTTCTACTGGCTTTGTCAGCAAACATATCACATATGTGCATGCGTAATACTTGACACAGGCACCATGATTTTACCAAATGCTTTGTGGACTGCTTGGTACCGTTTGAGATGGTGATATAACTGAAGATTTGACAAACTCACTCAAAGGGTATCTCAAACCTAACACAACCTAACGCCCATTTTACTCTATATGGGAACGCAAATTTAAAATAAAGAATACTTGCATTCATTTGGAACGTTTTTACTTGGGTCATAAATCAATGTCTATACAGTCATACTTCTTTCAGCAACTCAGAGGCATGGCCGCCTGCAGGCTATTGGAAAGAATCTAGATTTAATGCACATTTGCAGAAAAAGCATAGAGCACATGCTATTTATAAATTACCATTGCAGTTTTGCCGCTCCAGAAAGAGAATTTCCATCATGATCCAAAATTATAATTATTAAGAACATTTTCTTACTGTACATTTCAATTTTGTCATATAAAGGCAGAAATGTACTCTTCCAAATAGTATGTTTTCATCTGTTTTGTCATTCCATTAATAATTTTTCTCAGCTCTTTACACAGTAAATACCAGAGAATTCAGAGCATACAGACTGAGATGTGTTTTTCTCTGGCTAGTGTCCTGCCTATTTTTATAATACTGAACAGATCTGCTATAGCTCCACACAGAGCAGTGACACTGCCATGTGTGGGAGAAGCTGCAGAAACAGCGAACAGATTTCAGCCTTTTCAAATAATTTATTCTTGTGTTTTTGACTGTCTATGTATGACAATATTGCATTCATATCAATAAAGTGAGATTTTATGCTGAAATATGTATCCTGTTAGAAAACATGAATGAACTAAAGGGTCAGTAAAATCAGCACTGGTTGAAGCTCCGGTTTTGTTGATAGAATTAAAATATTTCATTCGCAAGCAAATGTTATTAATCATAGTGGAAAATAATATGTATATGTAGCCGGGTGGAAGTTCGATATTATGGGACATGCCACTGGATGGCACTGTTTTTCTTTTGGGGTACCTCTGAGAGCGGAAGGGATCATGGGGATCTACGGAGACATGCACGAGTGCTAGCTTGCATTGGTGTTATGTGGGTGTGCAATGCCTTTTTTCGCTGCGTGATCTGTTTTGAACGCAAAGTGTGCAACAGTTAAGGCACCAGGAGTAGCTGCCACCAACTTCGCCGTTCGTCTCAGAGGGATCCATATTCCGTTTTCTGCTGGATTAATGCACTGTATGTATTTGAGTTCACACTTGTATTATACTATCTCTGTGGGTAAGAGGGAAATGTACCGTGTTAACTGTTTAATCTTGGCTCTGTATCTATGCAGGAGAAGCCACTACAGTTATTTTTGCACTGCTAAGTTTTGTTTTATTTATGTTTGGGTTTATATCAGACACGAAATGACGCTAGATGTCCTTGAGTTCCAGATGCTGATAAAGTTGGGGAAATAACCTGCAGTAGCAGTGGGTTACCAGAGCACAAAGCTGTTACTGGATAGGAGCTGTCTGTAACAATTTTATTTCTTTATTTTTACAACCTTGTTATTTTCTTCTGAGCACTTACTTTATCATTCAGATTAAAAGAACCCCAAAGATAATCTGTGTTCTGGGCTGGTTAATTTAGCCAGGCTACACAATTTGGTACCAGGAGTGGGGTATCTGCAAAAGTGGCAGCTCAGCGATTTTGTTTTTTATGGGTTTCCGTTTAAGTAGGTTATTTTACGGTGCAAGAAATAACTGTAGTGGTGGTCACCTGCGACGCGAGGGATTGGAAAGGATCGGACGATTGAGGCCATACCAGAGGTGTGCAGAGGAGCAGTGGCCAGTCTTTCCAGAAGAGGGTGATTTCGATCGAGGGAAGGATTCTTTCCAGAGGAGAAGAGGACATCAGTGGCACCTAGCTGAATAGACTGCTAAGGCAATTTCTGCATCCTGACCAAAGACTAATCTGGACACAGACATTTCATTATGTCAGACACAAACAGTGACGATGACCAGGGTTTGGCGGGGGCCACCGCAAGGGACCCTGTCACTGAGCTTCAGGCAAAATTGTCAGAACTGAGTAACAAACATGACCAGGCTATGGCCAGGATAACTGCTTTGAGTGACGGGGCAAGTAGGTCATATGTATATCTGCCGCGAGAGCGACCTATTCAACCCTTTAGTGGGGATGCAACCGTAGATGGACGTTCTGTAGAGGAGTTTATTGATGAAGTACAGAGGGGTATCAGAACTAGAGGCTTGGGTAATGATGATCAGGTTGACTTCATTTTTTCCCTCCTCAGGGGTTCTGCACTTGAAGAGATCAAGTTATGTACTGGGGGAGAGCAAATTGAACCCGAAGAAATATTTTGTTTTCTCAGAGAAGCTTATGGTGAGAGGCGCAGTGTAGCACAGTTACTGCAAACCTTTTTTAGCCGTTTCCAGCTAGAAGGTGAAGATTTCTTTGAGTACTCACACGCTCTGTCCCAGATCCTCCGCTTAGCCCTTAAACAAAGGCCTGATGCAGTACGAGACACAAAGATGGCAGTTAGAGACCAGTTTGTGGAGGGAGTAAGAGACTCCACTCTGCGAAGGGAGCTTCGCAAGATGGTGAGGGAAAAGCCAGAGTCTACGCTTTTTGATGTACGTCAGGAAGCAATTGCTTGGTCGATGGAAGAAAAATCTAGTGGCACCAGAGTTGCCAAGAGCAGGCCCATATTAAGTGACAGTGCGGTTGCAAGGGATCAGAGTACCCGTGAAGCTCCAGATAGGTCATCTGCAACTCTAGATGAAATCCTTAAGGTGGTTTCTGAGCAGGGCAAGGCTATTGGGGAGTTACTCAGTGTGGTTAGGGAGAGTGTTACATCCGGAGAAAGGGCCCCTAAACGTGGGATTCCCAGATCAAAGTTCCAGTTCACTGATGATGGGAAGCCCATCTGTTTCAAGTGTAAGGGAGTTGGACACATTGCTAGGGAGTGCAAAACCCTTAAGCAAGGAGCTTCTCCAGTTTCTGTTCCTGCACCTGGTCAGGGAAACTAGCCACCTCGGTTGCCAAGAGCCGGGCAATTCGAGGGGAGACTACTGGCTCAAAGACCCTAACTCGTGAGAGATTTTTTGACAGAGCAGTTGGTAAATGTCCTGAAGTTGAAATTGAGGTGGGAGGGATTAAGGCTAGAACCCTTTTGGATACAGGGAGCCAGGTTAGCACCATCTCAGAGGCATTTTTCCGACAACACCTAATGGGTGAAGATGATGATGTAACCCCTACAGCTAAATGGCTTAAATTGACTGCAGCTAACTCATTGCCAATTCCTTATATAGGTTACATTGAGCTGGATGTGCAGGTCATGGGGTTAACAGCGCAGGAGTGTGGGTTTTTGGTAGTCAGGGACCCCGCCCCAGAACCAGGAGGGCCACAGGACCAAGAGCTAATGTCAGCTAAAGTTAAGGTGCAGGAAAATGATGTGGAACAGCAGGTGGGAAAAGGTGCCAGCAGACTAGAGGGATCCCCCCCTGTTCTTGTTGGAATGAACATAATAAAGAGATGTAAGGAGCTAGCCATTGCTAGTTTTGATTCAACTCTCGGAGGAGAGTTAAATGCTGCTTGGGGAGAAGCTTTTCAGAGGGTGCAAGCCTGCGAAGTATTAGAGAGGTCATCCATCGCCCGGTTAGCTGGTAAAAATACTGTACACGTGCCAGCATCATCCGTGGCCACAGTATTTGCTAGAGGGCTTGGGAAAGTTTCAGATGACCAGACCTTAATGTTACTTGAGCCAACCAACACGCTCGTTCCCAGTGGTTTGGTTGTTGTTCCTACTCTTGTTGAAACTGACAGGCACGTGTTTCCAGTTCAAGTTGTGAACTTCTCTCAGGAAGATGTGTGGTTGGCTCCCCGGACCAGACTTGGTATGCTTACTGTAGTGGAGTGTGTTGAAAATGCAGCTGAGGTGCAGTTTAATCGTATCTCTGCTGACCACGAGGAAGTGTCACTGAATAAGGAAGGGGCTAAAGAATCTGATGGTGAACTGAAATTGCTGATAGAGCAGCTGAGCATTAGTGGCTCCCAAGAGGAACAGACCAAATTAGCTGCACTTTTGGCTCAGTATGCAGATGTTTTTGCTTTCAAGGATGAAGATCTAGGTTATACAGAGAAGATCAGTCATGAGATACACCTAGTCGATGATGTCCCGGTCACTCAGGCCTACCGACGGATACCTCCAACACAGTACAAAGAGGTGCGAGAACACATAACCCAGCTTCTGAAAAAGGGTGTGATCAAAGAAAGCACTAGTGCCTATGCATCGCCCATTGTGCTGGTGAGGAAGACAGACAACAGCTTGAGGTTATGTGTCGATTACAGGCGGCTAAATGCCAAGACCAGACGTGATGCCTTTCCTTTGCCCCGTATAGATGAATCCTTTGATGCATTACATGGTGCAAGGTTTTTCTCGACTATCGACCTGGCAAGTGGCTATCATCAAGTGGCAGTTCACGAAAGAGACAGGCACAAGACTGCTTTTACAACCCCATTTGGGTTGTTTGAATATACCAGATTGCCCTTTGGTGTGTGTAACGGTCCAGCCACTTTCCGAAGACTCATGCAGGCCACTATGAGTGACTTAATCCTTCAGATCATGCTCGTGTACCTAGATGACATATTAGTCTACTCATCAACTTTTGAAGACCATTTGACACGTCTTCAGACAGTGTTGCAGAGACTCAGGGAAACTGGGCTGAAGGTTAAGGTGGAGAAATGTCATTTTCTCCAATCTAGTGTACGCTTTTTGGGTCACCAGATCTCAGCTGAAGGGATAGGTACGGACCCAGACAAGATAGCTGCAGTGAGGCAGTGGCCAGTACCCACCACAGTTAAAGAGCTGAGATCCTTCCTGGGTTTTTGCAGTTATTACAGGAGATTTCTCCATGGATTTTCGCAGCTGGCAGGTCCTTTGCATGATCTGATTAATGCATGGGGCAAGGAGGACAGTCCAGCTAAATATAAAAACTTGCTGGAAAGTGTGTGGACGCCATCTTGTCAAGAGTCATTTGAACAGCTGAAAGAGAAGCTCACGAGTGCCCCCCTACTTGCTTATGCTGATTTCTCACTGCCATTTGTTGTTGAGACGGATGCCAGCAGTTTAGGACTGGGAGCAGTTCTTTATCAGGTGCAGGGTGGCAGGAAACGTGTTATAGCATACGCCAGCCGAAGGTTGAGAAATGCAGAGAGAAATGACAGAAACTATAGCAGCATGAAATTAGAGCTCCTCGCCCTTAAATGGGCTGTGTCTGAGAAGTTTAGGGGGTATCTCTTAGGCTCCAAATTCACAGTTGTGACAGATAACAACCCCCTCTGCCACCTGAACTCAGCAAAGCTGGGAGCCATTGAACAGCGCTGGGTTGCCCAGTTAGCGCCATTTGACTTTGAGGTGCAGTATCGTCCTGGTCGGTGTAACACAGCAGCCGATACCCTCTCTAGACAGCCATTAGCAGGGGAGCCCCAGCCTGCAGGAGATGAGGAGGAGTTTGATGGATGCATATCCATCTGTAACCTTGTCAGCAGAGGGACAACGCTAGGCCTGGACTTAGTAAGTGCAGGTGTAAAATGTTGTCAGGTGAGGCAGGCCCGGGTCACAGCAGTTGAGCAAGACACCCATTTTACTGATTCCCAAGGGAATACACCCACTCTGCCAGGGTATTCTAAGGAAGAGTTGCGACAGTTTCAGTGCTCTGACCCTACTATCAAGTCCTTTAGGCAGTTTTGGGACAAAAAGAAGAAACCCACACACCAGCAGAGGAGAGGTTTGGCTAAGTCTGTGATTTCTCTGCTCCGGCAGTGGTCACGTATCATGGAGTTGGAGGGATTGTTGTATCGGGTCATTGAGGATGGACATTTGGGGAGGTGTCAGCAGCTCCTTTTGCCAGCTTGTTTAAAGGAAGCTGTACTGGGGAGTGTGCATGATCAGATGGGGCATCAGGGGGTGGAGCGGACCCAGAATCTGTTAAGACAGAGATGTTTTTGGGTTGGTATGTATGAAGAAGTGGACCAGTGGATTAAGAAATGCTACAGATGTGTGCTTACTAAGTTGCCACAGCCCAAGATTCATGCCCCTGTCAAGCCTTTTTTGGCCACTAGACCTCTTGAAGTGGTTGCAGTAGATTTTAGCATGTTGGAGCCAGCCTCAGATGGACGGGAAAATGTGTTGGTGGTTACAGATGTTTTCACCAAGTTCACACAAGCTTTCCCCACACGCGACCAGAAAGCTGATACAACTGCTAAGATTTTGCTTAGAGAGTGGTTCATGAGGTATGGCGTACCAGAGAGGTTACATTCTGATCAGGGCAGAAATTTTGAAAGTGATGTGATTCAGGAACTGTGCAAGTTATATGGGGTTAAAAAAAGCCGTACTACACCACATCATCCCCAAGGTAATGCACAATGTGAACGTTTCAATAGGACACTTCATGACCTATTGCGTACCCTCCCACCTGACAAGAAACGCCGTTGGCCTGAGTATTTGCCAGAATTGGTCTATGCGTACAATGTGACTCCCCATGCCACCACAGGGCACTCGCCGTATTACCTCATGTTTGGAGTGCACCCCCACCTTCCTGTAGATGCTTTACTGGGGCAGGAGCAGGTGCTTGATAAGAGACATGACTGGCTGGTTGTGCATCAGCAGCGCTTAAATGAAGCACATAACAGAGCAAGGCAGTACACGGAGCAGAAAGCAGCGGAAAGGCTTGAGCTGGACAAAACCCGAGTCTATTGCCCCCCTGTTGAAGTAGGTCAGTTAGTTTATCTGCGACACTGGCCCCAAGGCAGGAACAAAATTCAGGACGCCTGGAGCCCTGTGGTTTATAGGGTTGTCGAAGTCCAGGGCAGCACACATGCAGTGGAGCCGGTGGAGGGTGGGCCAGTAAAACGGGTTCACAGAGCTAACCTTAGACCTTGTATTGGCCCAATTCCTGCACCCAGGAAAAAGAAAAATAATGAATCCCCTGTGGTAGTGAGTCCTAGGACAGAAGAGAAAACAGGCTGTTCAGATCCAGATCCTGAGTATGTGTTGTTCGGAGAAACCTCATACCCAAGTGCAGAGCAGGGGTCTGATGAAGCAGTTCAAAGCAGTGACATTTCTGAGTCTGTAAACACTGATGATGCTCGTGTTACTGTACCATCTGACTCTGAGCAGGTGTCCACACCAGAGACAGTTGCTACTGAAACTAACAGGGATATTGGGGTCATTCCACCAACACCAGTGCCCCGTCGGAGTAAAAGAGCTAATGCTGGAGTGCATTCAAACCCTTACCATGTCCCTGTATCAGCATGTCATGCCATCACCTTGAGCCCTGAGGTACTGTCTCAGTTGTTGACTAATTTGGGTACTGCTCTCTTTAAGGAAGCAGTGCATGAGTTGAGATATACCAATTGAGTCACCGGGGACGTTGACTCTTAAGCAGGGGAGTATGTAGCCGGGTGGAAGTTCGATATTATGGGACATGCCACTGGATGGCACTGTTTTTCTTTTGGGGTACCTCTGAGAGCGGAAGGGATCATGGGGATCTACGGAGACATGCACGAGTGCTAGCTTGCATTGGTGTTATGTGGGTGTGCAATGCCTTTTTTCGCTGCGTGATCTGTTTTGAACGCAAAGTGTGCAACAGTTAAGGCACCAGGAGTAGCTGCCACCAACTTCGCCGTTCGTCTCAGAGGGATCCATATTCCGTTTTCTGCTGGATTAATGCACTGTATGTATTTGAGTTCACACTTGTATTATACTATCTCTGTGGGTAAGAGGGAAATGTACCGTGTTAACTGTTTAATCTTGGCTCTGTATCTATGCAGGAGAAGCCACTACAGTTATTTTTGCACTGCTAAGTTTTGTTTTATTTATGTTTGGGTTTATATCAGACACGAAATGACGCTAGATGTCCTTGAGTTCCAGATGCTGATAAAGTTGGGGAAATAACCTGCAGTAGCAGTGGGTTACCAGAGCACAAAGCTGTTACTGGATAGGAGCTGTCTGTAACAATTTTATTTCTTTATTTTTACAACCTTGTTATTTTCTTCTGAGCACTTACTTTATCATTCAGATTAAAAGAACCCCAAAGATAATCTGTGTTCTGGGCTGGTTAATTTAGCCAGGCTACATATATTTACCTTCACTGCAGGTAAATCACTGCTTTTCAAGATTATTGCTATTATTAAACCAACTCGCTGGTAAAACATTACGATTTATCCAAACTGTTTAGTAATAGCAGAAAAAATCGTTATAATTTTTATCTTAAATTATCTGATCTGAAATTTCCCACTTGTGGGACTAATAAAAGTATCTTATCTTATCTTATCTTATCTTATCTTATCTTACCACTCATTATGATTTTAGTTAACTTATTTTTTGTTAAACAGCATGAAGGTAAGATGTCTATTTACAAGTGACGTATATTGATAATTGATGGCAGCAAATATGTTCTGAGTGGACAGAATCAATTACCAGTCTCCTGTTCACTTTATGTTTCTGACATTATACTAAAATTTGGCTGTAATTCATCTAAAGGACGCTCTTAAGATAGTCCTTAATATGAAGGAGTGAATAAACCTTAACACGTAAAACAAGAAAATATTTTTTGCAGATAAAATATCAGTTTTATGTCTTTTTTTTTCTTACAGGAAAGACTTACTAGTCTACTAGTAGAGTCATTGCTAATGGGTACAAATTTGTCTTTTAAGGACTTATTGGACTCTGACAGAACTTCTGTCTTTCACCTCCTTTTTAGCACCCCATTTCTAAAAGATACACTAGAAAAACCAGAGTATAATTAAATCATAAAAAACAGTAAAGATTTATGTCTGGTGTTTTTGGACTAATAATAACAATAACAACAATAATAAAAATCTCCCATTTTTTAAGCCTGCCTACAGTTCTGCACATCTGCAAGTTGCTTTGCAACCCTCGTCCACTCCACCTACTCTTTTCAAGTTGTGTATGATCGATGTCACCAGAGATGGGCAGTAACGCGTTACTTGTAACGTGTCACTGTAATCTGATTACTTTTTTCAAGTAACGAGTAAAGTAAGGGATTACTATTGCAAAAACGGTAATTAGATTACTGTTACTTTGTCATAGGAACACTGCGTTACTAAAACCGTGATTTTTTTTGCAAGAATGTCTCATGACAGTGACGTAAGCGAGTGCGTCGTTCATGACAACAGCTGTGTGCAGATCAACAATGGATCATATATCGAGTGTAGGAGAGAGTATGAGCGTGCAGCGTTTAAAGCGTGGAAGTACTGACCTTACTTTGAGTTTGATTTCATAAAAAGTGACAAAAACATTAGTGTCCGTTGTGCGTGGGAAGAAAACTTCTTTTTACACCGAAACCCCCCCCCCCCCAAACAAGCTCCGAGTGCGCAACGATGTAATGGGAAATTCACAGAGAAACTCGTGGATTCTTCAACTGACCGCTGCGGCACACCTGCACCAGAGCACACCTCCGCCTACGTCACTCCTGCTATACAGGTGAAAATAGAGCAACAGGACCGCTGAGTCTTTGACTTTATTTATTTTCTGCTGTGTTTTACTTGCATCTATTTGAAAGAGTGAGTATAAAAACAAAAAATATTTTATTTCATGTGCTGGAATGTGCAGAAAATAGGTTTAAATGTTAAACTAATTTAGCTAACGTAGCGTTTCCTGTAAGCCTCTTGTCCATTAACATTTAGTGGTTCACTTTGGAGTTTCTAACAGGTGGCTATATCGTGTCCAGATGATTCAGAGGAGGAAGCTTTCTTGCAGAAAACAGATTTTGCAAATGTTTTATGAGGAAGCAAAATAAAATGCAACACATTCAACACATTTTCGGTTGTAAAATGGAATGTAAACTTTTGATTGTTTACCAGAAAACTCCACAGGGGGCTTTTGTGTTCTCTCCCAGATTGGTAAACTCTGACAGAAACAAAAGGAAGCAATTACAGAATGCAAATCTAGTGAACGACTCAAACGCTGATGAATAAATATATTTGATATTATGGTGATGAAATGCAGCTTTAAAGCTTTCCCATTGTTGCTATTCATTCTTTCTCTACCATTTTAAAAATAAACGCTTGAGATTTTTTAAATGTTTTAGATCTTCTGTGTTATTCCTAAAACTTCAATTACTTATGTAAAAACTAAGCTCTACGTTCAGAATAATGACATTAAATTGCAGCCTTTTTTGAGAATACTTGTAGCCAGGTTTGATTCAACAGTTTCTGTGGCTTTGTTGGTTTCATTGGAAATCGTATACTTATATTGGCACTTTTGTTTCAAATGTTTTCACAGTATTGTAAGTAAAATCACTCTTTTTTTAATGCAATGAGCCAAGGCAGGCGACTTTGAAGGAAAAGAGGCTGAGAAAGCAGAGAAAGACACACACAGTGGGAGCAGAATTTTTCACTCTGCTTACATTCTTTGTATCGATTCAGAAACATTTACATGGGAAGGTTCACATTAGATTTTGCCAATAAATCTTTGAGGGTAATGCACAGAAACAATAAAATGATCAAAGACAAAAATAATTAAAGGTCAGATATAAAGATATGCATTAATAACCAGCCCAAAAAAATGGAAACATCAGTAACCCCATCCGGTTTCCTGCACCAGAAATATGTGACGCTGCCACGATACAAAAATGAACCTGGGAAATAATATTCACAGGTACATTCCCCATTTAAAAACCCTTTCTGTCTTTGATGCAATGCAGTCCAATTATAGTCCGATCAACCCAGGTCTAGTCTTGCTCCTCTTCGATCTCCTCTTTTTGAATGGGGAGGTCAGGGTTTCCTGCACCGGTGTCCAGCACCTGCAAGTTGGACAGGTATTTGAAGGAACTCTCATCTACGGCGTCCACAGACAGGGGGTTAAACCTTAAATTAAAAAAACAAGAAGAACAAAAACAAAACCAGATAGTTAATTGAAGTAGTCTTTTAATTACAAATTTTAAAGGCTCAAAGCAAAAAAAACAAAACAATGATCAACAGTCACATCTATAAAAATCTGTACAGCTGAGCATTGAGCAGAAGAATGTATGCTACGTATGCTACCCATTCTCTTATTTTAACACCGTCAAGCTCACAGGTGTCCACTGACTTTTATCTAAAACCATGTCTAATGCATATGGAATTTATTGCATTGATCACTGAAAATATTTGCATATGTTGTTCATAAAGTTTAAAGGTTAATTCACTAATAAATATACACAAAGGTCGCCCTTCCACTTCAACAACAGACACAAGCATTCCAGCAGCTTTAAATCGACTTGCGCGAAAGACTCCCAGCTGCAAAGGGATTTGGGTGGAAATTAAAAAAAAAATCTTTTAAAGAGACAAAAAAGTCAAATGTGCCAGCAGCTGACACTAAAAACACGATGAGCCTGGAAGGGTTTAGGACTTGTAAACACTGGCTGTAAAGCAGCCAGCTTGAGGTTATATTTGAAATGAAATCGAACAAAAGCCATGAAAGAGCATGTCGGGAACCTCTTTCTTCTTGACTGACCGCTGTTTCAGCTGCAGGGCTCATGGGTATTAGCCTGCACTCTGTGGAATAAACCAAAGTTAGCGGAGATGGGGAGATTAGATACCCCGCTGCAGTACTCTGCAAAATGAAACTGAGTCAGAATTTTCAACACATAGCAAATTTTACTGATTAGTAACAGACTAGAGAACAACATTGTTTCTGAAAATGGTTTATTTTTGTGAAGTAAAACCTATTCAGTTAGCATACATATTTTTTTAAATGATGAAAAGGGAAAAATCTAACAATGCAAATTAGCTTTAAAGTGTTGGATCAAAATTTAGTCTCATAAACACACTGCAGCTGGAGCCAAAAATCTCACATTCCAGATTTCCTCTGGTCTTTTCAGCGACTCAACCATGAAGAACTGATTTCACATAGTCTGCTCATTTCTGGTTGAGATGTGTCTGTAGCATGACCTCTGTAAAGCATTAATGTGGCCTCTAATCTCAGGAGCTTTTAAGTGCTGATTTTTAAGGCTGGCGACTCTAATAACACTTTCCTTTCATTTGATGTTTTTATGACTAATGTTGAAGAAACTATAAAAGTTCAGCGTTTCACAGAAAATTCAGAAATACCAGATCCAGATATGGAGGGTGTTTTGACTGCACTGT
The DNA here is from genome assembly GCF_057381915.1 of Diplotaxodon limnothrissa. NCBI lineage: Eukaryota > Metazoa > Chordata > Actinopteri > Cichliformes > Cichlidae > Diplotaxodon > Diplotaxodon limnothrissa. Next base: position 15,645,450 of record NC_140617.1, on the reverse strand, counting down.
CTTTAAACAGTAGAATAAATTAAAATATGTTATACGGGGTGTATATGAGGTGATCCAATCTATTGTAATTTCCTTGCATGTTCTTTAGGAAACTGCCTATGCAGTAATTATGAACAATAATGCTGCGTCTGAAACTGAACATCTGGTATGAAATCAGTATCAGATGTACACACTACACACCTTTTGTATGATGTTCCTCTAAAGAACAGCTGGTAATTAATTTGACACTTGATAATTCAGGCTTTTATTTCAAACTTAATAATATTTTTTCTGAAAAAGATTTAATGATGATGAAGATATTTTTGTTCTAGGATCAGTGTACATTTTTTTTAGAAAGGTTATTTAACAGGGGGGAAAAAACAAACATTACTGTGCATTAAAAAATGAGTGCAAAATAGTGTTGATATATTGCATTTTGGGTTAGGGTTTTTTTTGTTTGTTTGTTTGTTTTTTGCAAAATGGCTCAATAAAGCCCAGATAATGTTTTGGTCAAAGAGGATTTTAAAAAAACTCAAGACAAAGACATCACATTCATGTTGTAGCCACACAAGGATCAAAGCTTTTCATGTATTGTGGATTGTTACAGCTGCCCTTTGTCTTGCCAAGAACTCAGTTTCATTTAGCTGTTAAGCACAGCTCATAATCTTATCAAATGTTTCCATTTTTGGACTTTATCTATTGTTATCTTTATTTTCATTGACATACAAATTTGAGATGTGCGCAAACAGATGATTATACTCTGCTGTCCTCTCTAGCCTGCATAGAAATATTAGTCAGTAAATGATTCATATTATATCAAAACTTGAGAAATGTTGGCTCTTGATGATAAGATGTTAAAGAGGCTTGGCAGACGGCAGAACCTGTCTCTTTGCAGCAGGAGGTTGCAAACAAGTTGCACAGTAAGACAAATGACAGCCATGTAAAGAAACATCGGTCTGTGGTAATATTTTCTAGGACAGGAGTGTCAAACCTGCCAGAAAGTCTAATCCATACCACTGCAAAATCTAAAAACTGCAGCCTGTCATCAATTACTCCATGTTTTATATCTCCATTATTATAAAATATTTTTACTGGTTCAGCCGACTTGAGGTCAAAGTGGGCTGCGTGTGGCACATGAACTAAAAAGAGTTTGACACCTCTGTCCTAGAAAATGGGCAGATGTATGTAGGCTGTTAGAGTGAAGTGCCACTCGACTGGATCAATCTGTAACCACATCCTACACAAGTGCAGACACGTTAACCTGCAAGCAACCTGCAATTCCCCAAACCAATCAGACGCTGTGTGAGTGTGCTGTCGACACAGCAGTATTTAAGATATGAACTGGTTATCGATGAATGTGATTAACACTTTCAACTGACTGGAATTTTTGCACAAACAATGTTTGACACGATGTTCAGTTTTCTCACTGCTGCTGTTTAGTAATTTTATTTTTTCATGTTTTTCTTCATGTTTTCATTTTCTTTATTTTTTATAGTTCTGTTTTGTTTTGTCTTTTACTATAAGTTGGCTGTGCATATTAAAGGCTTTTTTTTCTTGTCCTGTCCAGCAGTTTAACGTCGGAATTGTTGTCTGAAGGCCAAAAAATGCCCAGCAAATTTACTTTCACAGGTGTAGCATTACGATATTCACTATAATGGTCCACCTGGTCGTCATATTTTACTAGAACTTTTTTTTTTTTTTTGGATTATTACAACCATAACAGACAAGACTGGGGGACAGAAACAAAAAAAGAAAGAAAATAAAGAAATGTAACAGAAAGAGAAGGAGAGAAAAATAAAGGGGAAGAAGAGGGATGAAGAGAGAAAGGAACCTGCCAGGTGCCCGACAGAGGCAGGGAGCCTCTGGCGGCAAAACAGCACACACCTAAACATTCAAACCCCGGACACCGAAGACCACCAATGGCGGCAGGTGGGGGCACCAGCCACTGGCATGGATTGTGGCGTCGGGAAATAGGCCCCACACCTGGTCCCCCAGGCCTGGCATGTTCTAAGAGAGAGGGAGAGTCTAAGACCTGACTTGACACATAGACAAACAGTCATACACAGGTCTTGATGCATGCTCAATCATCCAGGTAAGTAAATCTCCAAAAGTTTATTCTGTTCATCTGGACGTAACGTTTTCAGTGGGAGAAATGTTTCATCACTCATCCAAGTGGCTTCCCCAATCTTATAAACAGTACATTTGCATAATGACTGAAACTAGCACCAATCACTGGCCCACCCAACCCCACTGCAGAGGAAAGACTACACCCAACCCCAACCCAACATTCAGTCAACTCCCAGACTACATAAAACAATAGACACCCAGGTTGAGCCCATCCTCCACCTCTGGTAGATCCCCCCTCCTGCAGAGTGATCTCCTCAAAAGTATAGAGCACCTGCAAAACATGGTAAAAACCTCCCTGCCAGCTAAAGGGGCCTCCAGTTCCACCAATGCACCGAATCCTCCTGGGCCAGGGACAGGCCCCAATGCACGCACCAACCCAACTTCCACTAGATGATGGAGCCAATCAAAGGAGCTCAGAGAGATTGGCCTGATGCAGTGGCAGAGGCTGTCTCAAGACTGATATGATCCGACAAATGGTCTCTATATTGGTTTTAAGGTCTCTAAGATTATTTTCATTTGTCGAGTTCATAAGGACAGTCTTCTTAGTGATGGATAAGGTGCCGAGGTGTTCATCTCCATAGTAACATCATCTAGGCTGCCCAAAAAGCAAACTAAAGGGGAGGCTCGAATGTTACATTTTATACACTTTGATAAGTCTTCACATATCCGGCACCAAAACCTCTGAACTGGTGGACAGAACCAAAGAGTGTTGATGTAATTGTCAGGTGTATTGCCTTGACGGTGTGACCATGGTGCACTCTATGTAGTATTTTGTATTTTATTAATTGTAGATTGGGGTTTCTAATCATTTTAGAGGTTTTTAAACATGTCTGATACCAGAAGTTGTGGTCAAAGCTGGCTGATAGATCCGCCCCCCATTTCACAATAGGAAGGGATAATGACTCATCTGTTTTCAACAGTGTTTTGTATATTTTAGATAAGAATTGTAATTGATTTAATTAGGTGAAAATTCCTTTATCAATATAGACTATAATTTGTTGGTCTAAAAATCTACTCTTGTTAATCCCATATTGTAATACTAATATGTCAAATGAAATTAAATTTATTCATTGAAATATATATTCCAAGAACTCAATTCCTTTACCTGCAATCTTTGAAGTCTAGCATATAATTTTTTTGTAAGATGTCAGAGTTGTTCCAGATAGGTTAAGATTATATATTAATATATATATTCATATTATATTAATGCTTAATCTTAATATGTATGCTTTTAAAGCATACAAGTCATTTGAGCTAATGAATATTAGGCCCGAAATCTCTACATTATTACATAGTGCCTATTCTATGTCTAGCCGCGGCTCATTTGGAGGCTATGTTTTAACAATCTTGAGATGTATTGTAGCGTGTTGGCTAAGAAGTAGTTGTGAAAGTTAGGCAGATGTAGTCCTCCTCTTGGTCCTATGTAGAGCCAAGTCTAAAACCGCGGCCTTGCCCCAACTTTTTAACCAATCATGTTAACATTCTGTTTTTATGACAAATAATAAAAAGTGTTTACTGCCTGGATTTGGTGCTCTTTTGTTCGTTCGGTTTGCTGAATGGAGGAAGAGACGCGGCATCATTATTAATCTAAACCTTCAAAAGCTTATTAAATAGAGGAAAACAAATACTTTGAGTTTGGATGAACCCAACAGTTTCAAAAACCAAAGTTGCAAATAAAAAGTTCCACTTAACTCTATAAATGCTTTTTCTGTATCTAGAGACAATTATGTAGTTTGTTTTTACTGCAAGAACAGTCTATTAAATTAAGTAAGCTACATGTATTTATTAATGAATGCCTCCCTGTTATTAAACAAGTTTGGTCAGGAAGTGTTATGAGGGGTGCTATCTTCTCTAATCTTTTTCAGAGGGCTTTGTAGATTATTTTAAGGTCAATATTAAAAAGGGATATTGGATGAAAGCTGATGGGAAATACAGTGTCTTTGCCTGGTTTCAGGCTTGACTGGCTGATGATTTTGGAATGGTTATGTTATCAAGAAACTGATCAACTTCATCTTCCGATGGGTTTACCTCTGGTGAATATAAAGTTTTTTTTAAAGTCCCTGAATGTGTTGTTTATTCTTTCAGGATCATAAACTGTATTCCCAGTTAAGTCTTTCACTGGAAATACAGGGAATATTTTGTTTCTTGTTAAAATTTTTGCAGTGGAAGTCTTTGCAGTAGAAATATTCTTTTTTTTTTTTTTTAATCCAAATTTGATTTAATTCTAGTTTTGCTTTACGTATTTTGCTCAACATTTCCTGTTCCAGCGAGGACACACAGGCTTCTCCTAAGGATTTAATGTTTTTCTCTAATTCATGAATACGTTTGTTTTCTCTTTTCATCCCTGACTCCAAGAAAGCAGATGCTGATGTTCCAGGCAGGCCATTATTGTGTAAATATGAAGCCCACTCGTTTTTAAAATATTTAATAAAATCTTCATCTTTAAGTAATGATGAATTAAATCTCCAGTTTGTGGCAGAATGAACTTGATGAAATAATTCAGACGAGAGTAAGAGTGATGGACATGTGAGAAGAAAGTATATTCCCGACATGCAGGTGTTTTAAGTTCATCTGCAGCTGTGGCAGATCTATGAGTCTCTTGTAGTAAGACAACGTTTTTTTTTAAGCTGGTTAAATATCTTCTACTTTAAAGTCGTTCTTCTATTGCACGAGTATCCTACCCCCAGTGAAGATCAATGCATTTGGAAAACAGATTTGTGCTTGAAGGCCTATGCTTGAACATGTAATGCAATAAAACAGCTTTTGCAAACAAGTGTTTAAGAGTTTAATTCATCCTGGTGGTCCCTGTGCAGAGAACAGGTGACATCAGCAGTAACGGGGACATTTCAATGGTTTAAGAGTGTGGAAGAGGCTTGTTAGCAAAACTGAGTATAAAGCAGATCTAGTACTTCTAGATGCTTCTGCTTCTTCTGTTCAGTTTTTATTGTTTAGAGCTGAAGTTTAATTACATCAATATGACTCACTTTTTATTATTTTTTGATCTCTAATTTACAGGTTTGAGCAGCTGGAAGTAAATGCATATTTTAATCCATAAAGAAAATTGTTTATCCACAGAAGCTGTTGTTATTCGTGTTGATCTTAAAGTATTTACTGGCTAAATTGGGTAAAAGGGTTTAAAGTTGTCTATTTGGGGTTAAAGAAATAAATAAATCAGGGCATGAAAATATACAGCTAAAGACTAAATATATTTACTTTACTTGTGAGTCCCTTACCGGAGGAAGATGCCTTTGATGTTGGGAGTGCCTTCAAAAGCTGAACCATGAATACTGGAGATGCGGTTGTTTTGCAGGTATATGTATTCCAGAGACTCGGGTAGGTCAGCGGGGATGTGTGTCATTAGGTTACCAGACAGGTCCAGCGTCTAAAAATTAAAGATGCATAATTAATAACAAACCTCCTGGAAAATTTAGTCTGTATCAAACCATTAGCCCTACTTATCTGGAATGAATGATTCTGGGAATGAATGATTCATTCCCAGAATCATTACTTTCAAATTTTGCATTGCAGGTTTCTGCCATTGCTGGCAGTGTTATTGTGCTGCCTTATATTTTGGCGAAGACTACAGCAAGCATATTGTCTTGTAAAAATTGTGATGGAAAAATTGTTATACAACAATCTATTTAGGATCATTGAATGGTTTTTGCCAGCTGCAGCAATTCCTTAGATTTTTGACTGGGGTTATATCCCAGTAAATATTTCCATTTTTGTCAACATCAAGTTTTAAATAGAAAGTTCCCATTGATAATGTTACTGTAAATGTAAACGTAAACAATATGACCAGTCTTGACTTTTAATTTTATAACATCTAAATCCCTAATGTCCAACCAATAGCCACTTTGCTTGGTATAAAAAAATTCTATGTTTGCCCTTTTCTGCACCATACCAAACTGTCATTTAGTGAAAGATCAGGGAGGAACCTAGTACTAAACCTTTATAAAGTTCCTAAATATTCAGATTCATGCAGTATACAAACATCATTGCCAAGCTTTTTTTTTTTCAGTGACTATCCCACTTGTGTCACTTCCACTCACTGTGAGCGCAGTGAGCTCCATCCAGGCTCCCTGGTAGACTGAGTTCAGTTTCAGCTGGTTATTACTCAGGATCAGCTTTCGTAACTTCTCCATCTTTGTCAGCGTACCATCTGGTATAGAGTTGATCAGGTTGTTCTTGATTTCGAGCACGTGCAGACTGCGAGGAAGGCCCCTGGGCATGGAGGTAAGGCTGTTCCCCGACAGGTCCAGGGTTTCCAGCAGACGTAGCTTCCTAAAAGCCTCACGTTGCATCTTGGGGCTGGTAAGCTTATTGTAGCTGAGGTTGAGTTCTATCAGCGTGTACAACAAGGTTAAGTCGTTGCGGCCAATTTCAGAAATAGAGTTATGGAGCAGCATTAAGGTCTTTGCTCGCCGAGGCAAGCCTCTGGGAACACGCTCCAGCAAATTGTTGTGCATGTGAAGAGTGTGCAGCTTTTTCAAGCCCTAGTGAAAAGCAAATTTAAGATTTCAAATGGGTGATCCACTGTTGCATAATGTTCATTGCCATGCTGTTGTACAAATTACTCCTTCCAACTTGTCCTTACAATTTAAATTGGATCATTTATATCATCCATATTTACCTGGAAGGCAGCTGGGTGGATAGAACGGGAACGAAGTTTGTTATTGTGGAGGAGCAGGTATTCAAGATTTCGGGCTGACGTTAGAGCATCTCCAGGGATACTGCGGATGTCGTTCTTCTCCAAGTGTAGCAGCACAAGACTGCGAGGGAGACCCTTTGGGACAACGCTGAGGTTGTTATTTGACAAATCCAAACACTCAAGGCTGCTGAGTTGGCTAGAAGCAAAGAAAAGGAAGGATATGATGTTGTCTTTGTAGAGAATTTGCCCTTGAAAGGATAGTTTTGATATTTACACAGCTGGCAATGGCAAGATGTTGAAATCTGTTTATTGATAAACTTCATGAGTGAAGATTTTTGTCCACCTGAAAGTCTCATTGTCCATGCCCTCATTGCTGAGAAGGTTGTTCTGAAGATATAATTCTCTGAGATTGGGCAAGCTGTCAAAAGCTCCTGCTGGGATTTTCTCCAGCTTGTTTCTCTGTAACAAAAGAATATTAACATTGTTAATGTAAGGTGGAATCACAAAGTTCAGCAACTGCACCCACAAAAAGAAGAAATCATAGCTGGGTTAAATTTGGCCAACCTCCCTTGATAGGTAGAGCCTTTTGGTTACCTGCACCACTTCAAGTGTTGCTTTTGATGCAATTTTCTGAAAGTAGTGTTCTGTCTATCTGCACTGCAGATGTACTGAGACTGGATCTGCTTAAAGATGAGAGCAAACATCAAGTTCTTTTTTCAAAATGACCTGATTTTATAGTCAAGGATTGTCTGGAATGGAAAGCTGGAGACCAAGGAGAAGTTCTTAATCAAAACGTCCAGTGTCAAAGTTCAAAAGAGGCACACCAGGAGCGCTTGTTTTTTTGTGACATTTACTAAGTTTTTCACTATGATATCCTCTCCCTGGGACGGTCAACACAGAATTGTACTGTGACATTGTGTGGGATGTAGTATAGGCAACATTGTAAACTGGAAAACAGTTTGTTGAAAACAGACATGCGCAACACAATTTTTGCTCACCTCCTGCTCTTTTTGCCTGAATTTGACTCCTGCTACTTCAAGTTAAAGGGTCGCTGGTTGAAACATGGGAAAAAATGTCTGTAGCCAGGTACACACAAAAATACACATGAATATATATACTACCTGTCAAAAGTTTTATAACACCCCAATTACCAATTTTTTATTGGAAATGACGCAGTTTAATGTCTCATTGCACTCTGAAATGAAAGAAAAGTACAAATAAGAAATTGGAGTTAAAAAAAAACTTATGCAATCAATTTATAGACAAAAATGTATTCTAAACTTTTGACCCTTCAAAGTAGCCACCTTTGGCAGATATAACAGCTGAACACACCCGTGGCCTTCTTTCTACAACAGAAATCAAATATTCTTCAGAAAGTTCTTCCCATATCTGTTGCCAACGTTCCCATAAATGTGTGGCACTTGTAGACTGCTTTGCTTTCACACTTCTGTCCAGTTCATGCCAGACCAGCTCAATGGGGTTTAATACCAGAGATTGTGCTGGCCACTTCATATTTTCAAGCTTACCATCTTCTTCTTTTTACCTCAGGCATGGCTTGGACTTGTTTTGGGTCATTATCTTGCTGCAGGATGAACCCCTGACCAACTAGGCACATACCAGTAGGTACTGCATGGCGCTGCAGAATGCAGTGGTAGATTTTGGGTCGGGGAGCTTCACACTCTATACAAGTCTTCCAGTCCTCAGTAGTCCAATGGTGCCGTTTCATGGTCCAGGCAAGTCTCTTTGTCTTATTCTGTGATCTTAGCAATGGCTTTCTTTCGGCAACGTGTCCTGTCAAACTCACAGCACAAAGTCTTCTCTTCACAGCTGAAGCTGAGACTTGCTTACTATGACCACTATTAAGCTGTGCTTGAAGCTGTTGCACAGTGAGCCCCCTATCACGCAAGCTGTTAACTCTCCGAAACTTGACGTCTGCTTCAGGTGTGGCTCTGGGTCTGCCAGACCTCTTCCTGTCAGAGTTTGCCCCAGGTTCTGAGTGCCTTTTCATGGTGAAGATGGCGGCGCGCACAGACGCAGCGGCCCGGAGCTCCTACACTTTTGCACTTTTGGTGGTACTGTGTATTATTTCACACAGTCTGGGGTTACTTCAATACAACAGAGATGATCTACTCTCTTCCCCCTCCTGCCCCCCCCTCTTTCTTAAATAGATAACTATCATATCTGATATCATATCTCACAGTACAATAATATTGAATGGGTTGCATTGTTGTATTTCTGTCATGTTTCTCAGGTCTTTGTCTGAATTTCTACGAACATTATTGCTAAGGATTGTCTTATTGCATTGGAGTCACACTGGGTTAAATATGTACACTTGGGTTTTAAGGGGTATTTATTATTTTCTTCTTCTTTTTTTGGGTTGTATGGAAGCCCCAAACGCAATTTCATTGTTCTTGACAATGACAATAAATAAATACTATTACTACTACTGAAGGAAACTGTACTTACTGACACCTTAACTTTCTTTGCAATTTCTCTGTAGGAAAGACCTACACGTCTGTCTTCCATTGTTAATTGCCTTTTTTATTACCATTTTAGTAGCAACACACACACTACTGTCTGCAGTACAATACTGTTCAACTGATGCTCACAAGGGTATGGTACCACAGTGTTTTCCAACACTGGGGTTCTAAGTGATCAAGAAAAGTTGGAACATTTGTAGGAATTACTAGGCTTGGTCAACCTCCATTGCTGCAGAACAGCTTTAAATTGTTAACCCATTTTGTGTTCCCTGAAAAAGGCTTTTTTGTACAGTTCTGAAATGTACATTAATTTTCCGTTTTAGGTAACCTTACCTTTTTTTATAACCCCTGGCATTTCACCACTTACCTTTGTACCATTTCAAGATATTAATTGGACTTGAATAACTTGAACTGCAATAAATAACTGAAAAAATTGGGGTGTACTAAAACTTTTGACCAGTAGTGTATGTGCACATACCATAGATATGTAAAGCACTTGAAATGTTGCAGTGATGCCCAAGGTGACTACCTACAGGCCAAATTTAATTCTGCATTTTTATGTACAAAGCTTTAGTTTAGGATTACATCTGTACATTTATGAATTATGAATTAAACAAACATCTTAAACCCACTACTGTCCAAGTATAATGCGATGTTAAACCTTCAGATGAAGACGGTAAAGAGTCGGAGGCAGGTTCTTGGGAACAACCCTCAAGAAGTTGCTAGACATGGTTAGGATCTCCAGGTTGTCAGAAGCATTGAACATATGTTCAGGGAGACCTGCATCAGTCAGCTTGTTGTTATGGAGATACACAGACCTGGGGACCACGACCATGAGACATGTGTTAACTGAGTAACTAAAGGAATCTGGGGTAAATTTACACAAACATGCACATCTCTTACCTCAGTTTTGGCTTATGACCAAATGTATATGGAAAGATCCTTGTAAGCTGATTAGCAGCGAAATCAGCACTGACCAAAGAGGGGGGCAGGACCTTTGGTGCTAAGGTGAGCTGCAAGCACAAAAAACCATGACAGGATATGATGTTGAGCATTTTTAATTAAACTATCAAGCGATATTCACAAACCCCTGACCACGATAAGGTGGCAATTCATGGAGGGGCTACCCCAAATTAATATGACACAATTATTAGTGTGCTAACAAGAAAACACACTTAAGATAATGATCACAGATCTCACTAAATATTTTACTATGCTTTGAAGATTAAACGATCATTTCTATTTATTTTATGCTTTTAACATCTTTCCCGGTCATGTTGTTCTATGGAGCTATTGCACTTGAAATGACAAGCCCTGCAAAATTATATCCATACAGTATATATTGGGACAACTACAGCAACGGGAAATCTCTAAAAAATAGAGATATGGCATATCTGAAAATGTTCATGTGCATAGTGTTTGGTCCTATGGGTTGTTCTGTAAGGCTCTGTAATTCTATTTTTTGATACAAGGACTTATTGAATACTTATTTGTTTTGACACAGGCATGCTGTCATCCCAAATATGTGTGGCATAAAAGCCATGTTTTCCTCATTTTTGTCATCCCCTGCTAAAAACTAACACTACAGTGTACACAATAACAGGAAATTGAAAAATGAGAGAAGCATCACTGAGATTAGATGTTCATTTATGGATTAAAGTAGCATCGGTGTCTTTAAAGATTAGCGAGAATTTAAAAATCCTCTATTCTTTTCGGATCCTATGTTGTGAGGGCACAAATAAATCCATCCTTTTTCTCTTGTTCCCTGTGACTGAAAGGTCAGTAACATTTTAGCTCCAAACAGATGGCACAGCCATACTGGAAGAGATCACAAGCATAAGCTTGTACACACTATATGAGCAGCAACTATACAACCTCCCTCTGTTAGCTGACACTGTCAGTCAAGCAGAACACAGCTGAGAGAAATATCTAAACTCCCGCTGTATGACTCACCTTGTTATTTGCCAAGTATAAATAAGCCAGTTGTTCGAGCATCTCAAACCCTTCATCTTCAAGGCCTGTTGAAAAGAAACAAGGATTTTTGACACATTGTTCTTGACTTACACCCTTTAACAGAATAAAACATATTTACCAGACCTGTATCACTTATCAGTTTTGGCACTGGTCCCAAAATTGACCAGAGGATTGTAGATTTTAGAAGAAATGGTATTAGTTGCAGGTTTATCGATCATAAGATTGTGGCTTATGTCCTGTTTGGACCTTTGTGCTTTGCAGTTTTGGGGGGGTTTGTACACTCATTGTTTAATCAAGAATATCCTGTTTTGTTTCAAATTGATGTATGTTTATGAAAGCTGGAGGTGTATGCACAATTAAAATCCTTTGAACTTGCTGAATTTTCTACCAGTTTGTAAGCAGTTTGGGATTTCTGCTTGAATTTTGCGTTTTTCCACGGGCCACCGTGACAGACTATTAATTAAGTAGGAAAAGGTTCAGGCACCCAAGAGGATGGTTAATCATTTTAAGTAAGTAAATGAATATTTTCTGATAGTTAGTTTGAAAATGTGTTAAAATATTTTGATCAAAACAAACACTTTTGTTAGACAGATACCACATGGTAACTTAGCACACCATCTTACTGTGCACCAGAACCTTGACATGACAGTCTGAAACCAGCTTTATGGTCCCTATAAGACAGTAAGCTTTTCCAACTTTGCAAAACTTGTTCTAGATCAAGGCTAAGACTTTTCGATCAAAGGAAAACTGATTCTTATGTTCCCATTAATTGTTCTTTATTTCATGAATGTGCCTTTCAGCCGCGAGGACCAGTTATTAGAGGAAATGAACAAAACAACTGCATTTCCTCTGCTGCATTCAGGTTTATTTTGAAGGTATTTTGGTACCATAAATAGTTAGTCAAATTATAGATACTTAAACCAAGGCCAGACTAACTACTAATCAAAAATTGCAGACAGGCAAAAGTTCTAATTTCTACAAAATGGGTCAACACAGATCGACATCTGAGAATGAAAAACACAAAAAACAAAAGGAATTCGACAGGGCCTCAGAAAACAACCTCAAAAACATGTCTTGTAAGCTGTTCCCACTTTGAACAGCAGGTTCCTGCTGAGTGTTTTAGATTGTGTGACAGTGTTTACCATCTGAGGTGAGCCAGTTATTCTGAAGATTAAGAGTCTCAAGCTGATGCAGATGGGAAATATGCTCGACCGTTATCTCCTCGATCTTGTTGTTCTAGCATCAGAAAACACAACACAGATTGTAAATGCAGGACTCCAAACTTTGGTTTTGTGTTGGTATTTATGGGAGTACATGAAAGACCTGTAGAGAGAGCTGGCGGGTTTTTTCCGACAGCTTAGCAGGGAACTCGATGAGGTTGACTCCGGGGCAGTCCACTACCCTCTCTGCTGTACAGCTGCAATCCTGCGGACAGATTTCCGGCTCAGATTTCGTCACCTCTGTTGCAGTTTCTGTTTCCTCTGTTGGCTCTTCCTCCTCCTCTTCCTCTGGTTCAACAGAGGCCTGGCACTGCACCAACACCCAGGCCAAGAGCAGCACACTCAGGGCGTGCAGGATGGAATGCTTGAGAAAGGCCATCTCTCCTGTTGCACAAGAACATGGATAGTAAAGTTATAAACATCAGGTCAGTGAGTATTTTTTTCCTGGAAACAGGACCTCACACGCTACAGTCTTTGGCTATTAAAACAGTCAAACATGGTTACAATAAAAATACTGTCTTAATTCAGCTAGATGTGCCATGCCATGTATTTTGTTCTTTATTGTTCTTTGTTCACTTTAGTTTACTAGATTTCCCCTCGTGCTTGTACCCCCTTTGTCCCCCTCCACGTATCTGTGAGTCCCCACGCCTCGTTCCTCCTCCTCGTGTTTTATTTCATGTTTTCCCCAGCCTGTTATGTCTCTGCTCTCCCCGTGTTCTCTCCTCCCCTCCTGTCTGCACCTCTGTGTACTTCCTGTTTTACTTTGACAGTCTCCTGTCAGTATGAACCTAAACTGGGAGATTCAAAAGGAACTGCCTCATGAGGAAACACACGGACGGGCACACAGTCATGAGGGAGACGGGGACATAAATACACAGAGGATTAACGAGAGACATGGGAACACACGGGGAACACAGCTGACACAGATAATCATAACGAGACAGGGCCTTTAACTTCTGTCAGCAATAAAGCTGTATTTTCTATTTCCATTTTCAATTTAATTGGATAGAATTTATTTATATAATTTATATTAAAAAAAAACATTTACTTATATAATGACAAAAATTAAAATAAATACTAAAGTTGAAGTTGAGCAGCCCTTGTAACAGTTGGGAGGAAAAACTTTCCTTTCCACGTGTGACCCAGTTGTAATCGCAGTTCATTGACCAGTCAGGTTTGAGCAGAAATTGGTTGCATGCAGGTAAACAGTCTGTGTGGAGAGCAAAAAGAGGAGTCCAACTGCCAAAATATGATGTCAAAAACCACTGGCTGTTGTCTGAAAACAGTTTAAATATATCTGCATTCATAAACACCATGCACCACCATGATCATCATCTTGATCTGAGAAACTGGCCTGCTCACATGCACTCCATGAATCGACTTTGAGTTTTTAGGGTGACGTAATCAGATTCTTGACACCACTACAAAGAAGCAGTTGTTATATTGTGAGGAAAGAAAACAACAGGCCAGCAACTCTATAAATCCATACCTGCAAATTTACCATCCAGTCCAGGAGAGAAACAACTTGTGAATTCATAGATTCAAACTTGTTTTTTCAAGTAGCAGATTGTTTTGTGGTCTATTCCAGGTCACTAAATAAACTACACTGTGAGAGTTAAATCTCTGCCATCATCACACATTCTCTGGTTTTGTTTTGACTGCATCATTTCAAAGCTCTGGAAAAAGATATCAACAGCTGAAGAGAAAAGAAATTGCTTTCTTACTGTATGTTTCCTGTATTGAACACCTCTTGACATTTCTTCCTGGTGAGAGACAACTGGCAACCTGACTGATCCTAAGTGAATGACTAAAAGATAAGAAAAAGAGCCCTGCTTCAAGAAGGTGTGATGACTATATATGATACATAAGCTGAAAGGGGACTGTAGATTTTAACACCAAAATACAATTAAAAGTAAGAAGTACGTTCAGTGTGTAAAACAGCTGTATAATTGCGCAGCTGTTTGCAGCCTCTGTTGCAGCACACAGGGGCTGCTGAAATGCATAAAAAGAATACTGGGAATCTGTGTGCACAGTTTGTTAAAGCAAGCAGAAAAGCATCTCTGCAGAGCAGAACATGGCTGTTTCTCAATCAGTGGGATTTCCACCACCAGTGTGGTTGGCTTATGTTGGCTTAACCCTAACACAAACACATGTAATGGTTGTGGAAAGCCATCTCATATTCTGCAGAGACTTCTACTTAAGTTTAGTAGAAAACTCTGGTTCGTAACCTTTTTAGCTCAGGTAGGATTTTAACGAATGTCTATCTTTAAGTCAGCTATTTTCTAATTAGACGTGCTGACTAGTAAACAGAACCAGCTGGGAAGTCAGAAACAGTTTGGAGAGGGCAGTCATTTTGAAAACAATACTCACTGCACGAACTATCTTTCTATTGTATTACCTAAATCAGTGGTGTCGAACTCCAGGCCTCGAGGGCCGGTGTCCTGCAAGTTTTAGATCTCACCCTGGGTCAACACACCTGAATCAAATGATTAGTTCATTACCAGGCCTCTGGAGAACTTCAAGACATGTTGAGGAGGTCATTTAGCCATTTAAATCAGCTGTGTTGGATCAAGGACACATCTAAAACCTGCAGGACACCGGCCCTCGAGGCCTGGAGTTCAACATTTGTGATCTAAATCAAGCCTGTAGCTGTGACTTCACTGGCCAACAGGCTCTCACAGGACACTAATTAGTACAGCTACAAACATGAAGTTTACAGCAAGGTTTAGTTATTATTGTGATCTGGAAAAATTTGCAAAATTCCTTCTGCCTCGTAGGTTTGATCCAGAATAATATATCTTCATAATTAAGGAATGCGTTGTTTTTAAAAAGTTGTGGAGATACTTGTGTTTTACAGAGGATGAATCCCAATGACTTTGTGTTCTTCAAACCTTTGCACTGATTACCATGAAATTTGGTTAAGAAGTCCACGTTCCCCTCTGGATGACCTACAATAACTGTCGCTCATCAAAAGCTTCAGACTGGGTTTAGAGCAAAAATGTGGGACAAAAACTCTACTTTACAAACCAGAGATATGGAATTTGTATAGTGTGTGCATTTGTCAAGCAGCGAGTCATTCTACAATGTGCCTGTGAAGCACATTGTAGAATGACTTTTGATCAGTTATTTAAGAATGATAAATGTTATTCTTTTTACGAACAAGTTCTCAAAGAGTAAAATTGCGGCTCTGTGCTTTATGCTAAGATATAGGGAAATTAAAAGAGACATTTTTTTCTTCTTTTTTCTGTGAAGTTAATCTGGTTGAATGCTTTTCAGGTCTGACCTGAAGTAAACAATTCAATTAGCCACCTGGAATGGTCATTGTGTTAGCTTGCTTTAGAGATTTCCATCCAGGACAACTTGCAATCTGACCTAATTTTCCTTAGTTTATTAGATTCTTTCCTCGGCCATGGTGCCAGCAGCTAAATAGTAAAAATTTCCAAGCGTGTCTGCACTTGTCAGATCATCTCTCTTCCAAAGTTGGAAATATGTTCTGGAAAATTACTTGGGCTAATTAAGAAGCAAGGTCAGTCTGTGGTGAATTGTGTAAGAGATTCTTCAATCAATCCCAAATCATTGTGCAATGCCGACGTATTCTAAGTTTATCTGTCGTTTTTCACACATGTACAAGACATTGGTGCACATAATGTGATTCATCACTGTTGCTTTCAAATGCTGGCCTCAATTCATCAATTTGCACATTGTATTTCTGTCATGGTCCCTGGTCTGGTTCCAGGGGTTTTGAGTTGCTTTGGCGTTTTGGGATCCTTGTTTATTATAATTTTAATTTCAGCTTAATTTCATTATGATTCTAAAACCTTGTTTTTAGTTCTAGTTACTGTTTTCTAATTATTGAGTTCTGAGTTATGTCTGCACTTGATTATAGTTATATTATTTATTTGTTTGATGATTCAAAACAAAAAAAAGAATACTTCAAGATCCATTTTGAAGACTCTTGATTGTATGTATCACGTGAGGTCACATACTATTTTAATATTAGCTATACTGCTCACACTGACCTTACAAAAACTGGATTTAAATACTTTGTTTCTTATAAATGAAACAAGATACAACGCTAACACTATGAAACTGCGCCCTCTGATGTCATTTAAAAAGTTATATGTATTTATCTGCAAGCACTCTTTAGTCCTTGTATTATGTGTCTCACCTGAAAGCAAGATCATTTCAATAATATTAGTAATAATAATAATAATAATAATAATGACAATTTAGCTTTTTTTGTTAAACTTCCTCCTTCTGTCTTGTCTTTATGTGTTCAGCTCTGATGTTTTTCATCCATGTTTCAGCATCTCTGATTTTTAATTATGATTGTCGTTCCTTTCCTGTTTTCTTCTGTTTAACTATTTTAATCTTGTTTTGGGGTTTAGTTCTGCCTGTTGATTGTCTTGATTATGTTGAGCTCTGTCTTGCTCCTAACCTGTCTCCACTTCCCTACTCTGCACTGCGTGTGGTAATAGTCCCATCTTCCCTTTGTCCTTTGACAGTGCATCTGCTTATCTAGCATATTCCCTGTTTGGTCTGAATTCATCAGTAAGCCTTTGGATTTCTGCTTTATGGTCATTGTGGACTTTGTTATTTCTGTCTTTGTGTGACTTTCTCCTCGTGTCATCCTCTGAAAACATACTGGGGTTTTCAACTCTGCACTTTTTAGCTAAAAGATCTGCATAGGAAAGCAGGGTTTTTAGCATGACTGGTCTCCCCTGACATTACCTGTCTGTGATATTTTATCTGACAGAAATCTATGGCTAAAATCAGGTTCCTGGCTAAAAATGTGTACTATATTTGAGTTAATGAAAGATCAATTAACACAACTAATTGACAATGCAAAGTTATGCTGGTGATTTTCCTTTGTTTCTGGGTAAAAACAAATTTTCATACACATTTCTTTCTATACAAGCATATTATTATTGTTGTTATACCTGGCAAAGTATAACCACTTCATTTGAAACATATAAGACAGATAATCAGACTGCACTGACTGAACCTGTAGTGTCCAGATGTGGGTCTTACATCATCCCAATGTTTTTAACTGCATACTACTGTTGTTTTTTCATGCATATAAACAAGATTTATAACTTCATTACAAAGGTTGGTATTTTCAAGATGAAGGAATGTACAAAGAAAAAATCTACACATCAATAAGAAGCTGATTTTATTACAGCAACATGATGTTCAGCTTTGGGTTTAACAGCTGAACATTCAAAACATATCATGCTATGGTACGAAGAGTAAAATGCACTTATAATAAACGTTTACATGAGATGTGCCACTTTGTCAGTTTTGTTGATCATTTTTGTAAACAGTCAGATGGTGAATCAGTATGAACTAGAAAAATTTGCATTTCCTGCGAAAATGCTGTGTGGATGCCTTAACGTTGAAGATGTCTGCTGAAAAAAGCTGAAAAAGTTGAAAACAAAAAACATTGCCCTGAGCAGGATTCGAACCTGGCCCTCCTGGTCAAAGGGCAGCTATTTAGCTCACTGAGCCAAACACTTTCTCACAAAGAAAAGGTGGAGAGATTGACAATTGTGCTAGCAGAATTTGGGCAAAAAAAGGGGGTGAAAATTCTGCTGAAAAGAGTTCAATCAGCAGAATTTCTGCTGAAAAGAGGTGAATGAGCAGAATTCTGCTGAAAAGAGTTTTTTTCTGAAAACAGCAGAAAAAACTGAAAATTTTGCTGAAAAGAGTTGAATGAGCAGAATTCTGCTGAAAAGAGGTTTTTGCTGAAAAAGAGCTGAAAAAGTTTGGATTTGTGCTGAAAAGGGGTTAAAAAAACTGAAAATTTTGCTGAAAAGGGGTGAAAAAAATGAAATTTGTGTTGAAAAGAGTTTAAAAAAAGTTTAACTGTTAAGTGAAAGAAATGTTGCCATAAGCTGGATTTGAACCCAGGCCTCCCAGTCTGAGAACGGATGCTTATCTCACTGAGGTAAAACACAGCTCAGCCCATCATGCAAAATCAGTGACCACATTGATAATGTGTTCCATTCATTTCAATGGTCAAAAGTCATAACACACATCAGCAGGAATAGCAGAATTTTTTAAAGTTTAAACATAGTATTTCTGCTAAAACTTAGTATTTATACTAAATAATATTTTTTTCCTGCCAAATCATAGCATTTGTGCTGGAACACAGAAAGTTCCACCAAATCATACAATTTGTACTAAAACATTATTTATGATTTAGCAGAAACATTGGGACTTGGTAGAAATACTATGATTTACATGAAATACTTTGACTTAGCAGAAGTACTACAATCTAGGAAAAAAGTACTAAAGCATAGCAGAAATTCTATCATTGAGCAGAATTACTAGGATTTAGAAGAAATACTAAGATTTGGCACAAACACTGATGTGGCTCAAGAACCTTTATTGTGCAGTTATACTATGATTTGGAAGAAATACTATACTTTGGCACAAATACTATGATTTGGAAGAAATACTATGTTTTAGCACAAATACTATGATTTGGCTCAAATACTATAACTATCCTCGGTCAGAAGGAGAGGCTGACATCCAGGGATTAGATTACCACAGGTGGAGTTTATTGCGGTCAGATGGATGGTACAGGGAGGTATGGCATACAGTAGGAGGATGTGGAGAGGTGATATGGTGTGGTTTCTATGATTAAGAACAGGGTATGCATTACAACATGCATACAGATTAAAGATTAAGAAAACTGGTAACAAATTCCTCCACTACAAATCAGTCTGATGCCACTTTTTACAGGGTTCCCGTTTACTAAGGCACTACCCAAAAGGCGCCACAAGAGGGCACTCCAACACAAGAGATGACCTATTTACACTGATGCACTTAGTAAACAGCCCCTACTTAGCCACTACATAATACAGTGATATTACAGTATACAAATTCACACAAATACTATGATTTGGCAGAAATACTATGACTGAGTAGTAATACTATAATATAACAGATTTCCTAAAAAAAACTATTAAATTGCAGTAATTCTATGACTTGGCAGAGATACTACGTTTT
This sequence comes from Diplotaxodon limnothrissa, assembly GCF_057381915.1. Lineage (NCBI taxonomy): Eukaryota > Metazoa > Chordata > Actinopteri > Cichliformes > Cichlidae > Diplotaxodon > Diplotaxodon limnothrissa. The sequence goes on along the minus strand of NC_140617.1, from coordinate 15,626,005 downwards.
AGCACAAATACTATAACAACGCAGAAATACTATGACTTAGTAGTAATACTATAACATAACAGTTCAATGTTCTTGCACAAATACCACAATATGGCAGAAATACTATGTTTTAGCAAAAATACTGTGATTTGGTGTAAATACTACGATTTGGCACACATACTATATTCCGCAGATACACTATAACATAACAGATATTCTACGACTTAGTAGTAATACTATAACATAACAGAATTATTAATTGGGCACAAATACCACGATTTGGCAAAAATACTATGATTGGGTACAAATACTATGATTTGGCAATAATACTGCATTTTAACACAACTACTGAGATTTGATTGAAATACTATGATTTAGAAGAAATACTATTACTCAATACAAATACGATGCTTTGCGACAAATACTATGTTTTGGTTCCAATACTATGATGTTCAACAAATACTATGATTTGGCACAAGAACTATGATTTAGTACAAATACTATGATTTGGCAGAAATACTATGCCTTAGTAGTAATACTATAACATAAGAGATATACTATGGTTTTGCAGACATACTATGTTTTTGCACAAATACCATGATTTGGCACAAATGCTATGATTTAGCAGAAATACTATGATTGGGTACAAATACTATGATTTGGCAATAATACTGCGTTTTAACAACAACTACTGAGATTTGATTGAAATACTATGATTTAGAAGAAATACTATGACTCCATACAAATACGATGCTTTGGCACAAATACTATGATTTGGCAGAAATACTATGACTTAGTAGTAATAATATAACATAACAGATTTCCTAAAAAAAACTATGAAATTGCAGTAATTCTATGACTTGGCAGAGATACTACGTTTTAGTACAAATACTATAACAATGCAGAAATACTATGACTTAGTAGTAATACTATAACATAACAGTTCAATGTTCTTGCACAAATACCACAATATGGCAGAAATACTATGTTTTACCACAAATACTGTGATTTGGTATAAATACTGCGATTTGGCACACATACTATGATTTGGCAGAAATACTATGCCTTAGTAGTAATACTATAACATAAGAGATATACTATGGTTTTGCAGACATACTATGTTTTTGCACAAATACCATGATTTGGCACAAATGCTATGATTTAGCAGAAATACTATGATTGGGTATAAATACTATGATTTGGCAGAAGTACCATGTTTCAGTACAAATACTATGATTTGGCAGGAATACTCTGGTTTAGCAGAAATACTATGTTTTAACATAAATACTATCTTTTGGTAGAAATTCCTGCTAAAAGGTACTATTTCTGCGTTTTAGCAGAAATACTGTAATTTGGCATAAATACTATAATTTGGGATAAATACTATGATTTGGCACATATAATATATTCAGCACATATATTATAAAATAACAGAAATATTTGGCCCCAAAACCATGATTTTGCACAAATACCATGATTTTGCAAAAATACTATGAATTGGCAGAAATACTATGATTTAGCAGAAGTACTAAGATGTAGTAGAAGTACTTTGCTTTAGCAGAAATACTATGATTGAGGAGTAATACCTAAACATAGGAGAAATATTGATACACAGACACACATACACAGACAGTAAAGGGAACAGGAGCTGTGGAGAGTCTGGGCTTGGTATATGTAGGTCAGTTAAATTAGCTGCACCTGCTGTAGTCAGCCCTTACACACACAGACACAGAGAGAGGTGTGAGTTTTCTTCAGTGTATTTCTGACATTCAGGATTCCACTCGAACAAATGGCCATAATTTCCTAACCGTAGAGGCTAGAACGGTCATTCAGACATTGTTTTATTCAGAAGAGATGGGGGAATCTTCAGGTCTTCATAATTCAGAGATAAAACATAAATTATTAAAGATATATGACTTGTAATACACTGTAACTGAGTAGAGGCGAAGCAAAAACTGCCTTGACTTGCGCTCAAACAACCTTTGGTAACTCTAAATCTATATGGAGCATCAAAATCATTCTTTCACCGTAAGAAACAGCAGGCTTTGGTGAACAGTCATGGAAATTTTCAGGGCTCTGTGGAAATCCATCAAAAAGATATGACGAGAGAAAAAAGTGGTTCATTTCCAGAGATTGAAATCTGATGAAATCTGAGCGAGGGACAAATTTCCTACCCTCAAACAAGTCCAACTCATTTCAGAACGGTAATAGGTGAGAAAGAAATTCTTGAATTGTGAGTGTCAGGAGTGTCTGAACATATACGGGGACAAGCCTCATGTCTTAACTTCGCTTCGTTAAGGAGATATGACAATTTGAAAATGCCTCTCATTAGAGAAATCCAGTGGTGATTTTGAACAAACTCTCCATTGAGTTTATATGGAGAGTTTTCTGACTTTGTGTTACTCTGAGGAGATTTGCAAAATATCTATGAGTCCCACAACAATGATAGTGACATTTTCTGAAAGCCAGCAAAAATACCTACGTTTTGATGTATAATTTGTGGGGCTTGAGTGGAAATTGAGCGAGTAGCAAGAAGTTGTTTGGACATGAAGAGAAAATTCAAACAGTTTCACTGTCCCCTCTGAGTTAATTGCATAGCAACCATAGCAACGCATGTATTTTCTGAAAAATCACAATTTTGCAACTGAAAACTCAAAGAGGGATAAGATTAAAACGGTAGAAGATCTGAAAAAGCTGAATCATACAGGAATAGCCAAATCATTTGAGAACATTTTAAAGTTTGAATGGAGTTTCTAGGTGAAAGTATGAGGCAGTAGTTAAGTTTCAAAGACAAGAAAGTTTTAGCAGAATTGTGGAAGTTTCCCATTCATTTCAATGGGACAAATTAAAGGAAAAAAGTGTAATATTTTAAAAAGTATAATAGTAATAAACACCAAAAGTCATAGCCGGCATTAGCAGAAAGAGCAGAACAGTTTAGAGTTTGAACGGTGAAAATAGCACAAAAATTGTGGAAGTAGATCCACGGCAAAAAGTGTACGGAAACACCCGGAATAATAATAAAGAAGAAAGAGAAACAGGAACTCAATAGTGTGGATGCCTATTAAGGCATCCACACAATTATGGGATGGCATTATTGTTAAATGTGTTCTCTGCAGAAGGAGTCAATAATGTATGCAATGAAGAGAGGAGAAAAACTCTGCACTCTAAAAAGAACAGGGTAAAATGGTTTAGGTTTGCAAAGCTACATCTGAGCAAACCACAAGACTTCTAGAACAATGTCCTTTGGACAAATGAGACCATAGTGGACATGTTTAGTCATAACGCACAGTGCCACATTTGGCAACCACCAAACACAACAAATCTGCACAAACACATACCAACTATCAGGCACAGTAATGGAGGGGTGAAGATTTAGACTTGTTTTATACCCGCGGGGCCTAGGCATCTTGTGGTCATTGAGTCATCAATGAACTCCTCTGCATGCCGAAGTAATTTAAAGAGTCAATTCTAGATAAGCTTGTGCAAGCACAATGAGCCTGAGCACAGCAAATCTACAACATGGCTAAAAAAGAGAAGAATTGAGGTGTTGCAGTGACCCAGAAGTCCTGACCTCAACCTGACTAACATGTTATGGTGGGACCTTAACTCTACATAAATGAACTGAAGCAACATCGTAAAGAAGAGAGTGCCAGAATTGGATGATGTGAGAGACTGATAAAGTCATACAGAAAACTATTACTTCGAGTGACTGGTAAACTTTCTAAGCAAAACTGATTATTAGACCACACCTCTGGATTTAGGCATTGGAGTCTTGAGACAACATTTCCATCAACAGGCCAAACTGAGCTATATAACTTAACTAAAAGTTAAGCTAGAGTGGGAGTACATTATACATGCTTCCTTTCCAGTGGCCAACAGGGACTGACTTCTGTAATTTATAAAAACATTCAGTTTTACAGAGATCTATCAGAAAGTAGCCCACATGCTCACCTGTAACCTCAGTAAACACTTTTTATCTCTAAATTCATAGCTTCAAGTCTTATTGAGTACAATGTCAAGTTAATGTTGTAAATTACAATCGCCATGAAAGACCAAAAAGACACTAAGCACAGCAGTTAGATAATCCCCATGTGTCATGATGTTTTATGTCAAAAGGCTAAGATGGCAACAATAAACACAGTCAACTTGAGGCTTCATAATGGAACTGTCCTAACACATGGCTATGTCCATCTTTTATATACAGTCTATACTTTAATCCAAACTTATTGTGTTGAATGATTATTCAAAAACCAAACAACCCTTTCAGATAAAAAATATATTTTTGACATTTAGATACAAGTAGGCTGTTAAATACTGCAAGAAACAAAAAAGAAAGGAATCATTTAACAGTGCATCACAATCCATTATATTTTTAAAGCAATTTCATGGCTAGCATTAATATAAAATGCATCCTTCCACAACCCTTTCAATCCACTAACACTGAATCCTGACGCACCATTCTGTCTAAAACAAATGAAACTGTGTTATGTACGCACCAGGTCAACAAGAAAAGAGAGACAACTCTGTGTCTGAAACTTCAATCTTCACCAACTGCACGGTCTAGTTGGGAAAAGAACATTTATCACCCATGACAGCTTGATCTTGTTTCATTTCAAATAGTTTTTCAGAAGAACCCCGAAAAATGCAACAAAAAAAACCTCAAACAAAAAACAAAAAACGGTATAGGTCAGCACTGCTTACATGACACTTGTGCTTTGATAAAGCCAGGGAAAATTATCCTTCTAATCATCTCCTCTAATGCTGGCAGAGATACTCCACTCAAGGCAACTCTCAAGGTACAGGTATAAAAGCCATTTATCAGAGGAGCTCATTCTGCTCGTCACTCCACAGTATCTATCAGAGGAACAGCAGCGCACACACGCAGAAAACTCACAGTACAGCATGCACACACCCACAGCAAAATGCACTTTGTACGATGTCGACAACAGCCAGAATCAAAACATCAGAGCATCCAGGGGTTAAAGAGGAGTTTAAAGCAATCGAGAAGTTGACAACACTATGGTACCTTATTATTTAGAGACTTGAAGTGAGAACAGCCTTTAGATACTATGCATTTAAAATGTAATTATCTTGTTTTCATGCTGTTTAGCTCGTTCTCAGCAGAGGAGAGGCTGTAAAGTAGTTTGACTGTGCAGATTGTCTAAAATGCAGATACCAGAATGGTCATGCATGGATGAATGACACTCAAAGCTCAGTCTAAGCTCATATAAATGCAACAGCCACCCATAAAACATGCGGCAGTAAAGTCTACAAAGTAAAATGATGGTCTCCTGCTTTACTTTACCCCTTCCGAACAATGTTAGCTGAAACGCACTGAAGTCTGACTTCCAGTTCAAACACAGGCTGTCCCATAGTAGGCTTGGAGTCACACAGCCACTCCAGATACCCTCCAGATGTGAGAGCGAAGTGGGAGTGGGAGAGGGAAAGTTAAGGGAAAGACAGCCAGGCGAGAGTGAAAAAGGAAAGGAGTGAGTAAGAGAGACAGCTCTGACCTGACAGGGAGCCAAAAACACAAATTCTTTCCTTTTTTCTCATATTTTTTCCCCATGTTTCCCTCGTTTTCTCCTCACAGCATGCCATTTCAGTTTAAATGTAATAACTTTGTGCTTTGTTAACTTCTGGTAAATTTGTGTCTGGATTTGACAACAACTAAACAAACTTAAACTGTAAAGCAGTGATTATACATTCAGTGTGTAAAAAAAAAGAATCTTGGATGCACTTGCTCAATCAGTCTAGTTCTCCAGGGCACGCTGATTTGTAAACCAGTGTAGTGCAGACTGCTGATAAGAGCTGCTAAAATAGCTATGAAAATCCAATCTGTTTACAGCGGTGTGCTCTCAGATAGCTTTCATTTGGGAGACAGACAGATTAGTCATCTGAAAATAAATTAAAAAGTGGAAGAACAGCATGCCAAAAAGGAGTGACAGGATATGATCTAATATCCCATGTGTTTCCACACTTTTCAACAAGCACCTCCTATAGTAGTGTGTGAACATCTGCTACCATTAAGGTGCATCAGCACAGTTAATCTGAATATAATTTACATGGCTTTGGGGATGATTTGATGCCAAATTATTGTCTTTTTTTATTATTTTGATTATGTGAGTGAGCAAGTTAATCTTTATTCACACAATTGCCTTTGTGTGTGTGTGTTTGGAAGAAAACTTAAGGTTTTGAAGTTTTGATGGTTAAAAACAAGCTCAAATAATCGCTAAATGATTTCTTGAATATGAAGAAGAGTTCATTGTAATCCAATGACATCAAATCTCTATACGGTAGAGCACCTTTGGGATGTGGTTGAATGGAACAAATCTGCTGCAAGTGTTTGGTAATATTGTGTTAGTATGGACCAGCATCTCTGAGGAATGTTTCCAGCATCTTGCTGAATCTATGCCATAATTCATTAGGGCAGTTCTGTGGAAAAAACAGCCCCTGACCCCACCCACAGCAGAATTAAGACTCATCAGTCCAGGCAATGTTTTTTCAATCTCCTCGTCTAACTTTGGTGAGCCTAAGTGAACTTTAGCCTCTGTTTCTTGTTTCCTCAGCTAACAGGTCTGGCACCTGGCCGTGGTCTTCTGTTCCTCTTGTCCATCAGCTTCAAGGTTCAACAGAGTGTGTTCAGAGATGCTCTTCTTCATACCCTTGTATATAGAGAGTGGTTATTTGACTTACCCTTGCCTTCCTTTCCTTGAAGCAATCTGACCAGTTTCCTCTGACCTCAGACATAAACAAAGCATTTTTGTCCAAAATAAATGCCAATCACTAGGTATTTTTTTCTTTTTCAGAACATTTTCTTTTTTTCTTAAACTCTACAGATGGTTATGCAGGAAAATCCCAACACATCAGCAGTTTCAGAAATACTCAGACTAGCCCATCTGGCACCAGCAACAATGCCACATTCAAAGTCACTCATATGACCTTTCTTATCCATTCTGTTGCTTGGTTTGAAGACCTCACTTTAAAAAGGAGAGATTGTTTGGGAAAACTGAAAATGACAGGACTGGAACATTCACTTTAACTTTTAGAAAGTAGTTGGTATGGATCTGTTAACTTTTAGGCTCTTTCAAGGATATTTGGTACTAATTGAGGTTATTTATACCTGTAAATATAACAAAAATAGTCTCCATTACATAGACGTGAATCATGTCACATTCGTTCTGGGCTAATTTTTTAAAAATGACATGAACGCTTACACAACTGTCCAGATCACCCTTAATTCACCTTACATTTTGGCATTGCCTAACAGACTTCACAATATGAATCTACGAAGGCTATTTGTGCTGGAACTGCAGATGCTGAGTGCAGACAAGAATAAAGGCAGTGATGAATGCTCACGCTGCACTGAAAGATACCGGGCTTCTTGTGGTTGTAGCAAACTTGATGTGGTTTGGGAGTCTCACTTACTGATCACATGAGTTGCTGATTTCAAGATTAAAAAAAAGGGGGGGGGCAGAATTGGGTTTACAGCCTCGAATCTGCTCTCGAAATCGGCGAAAACACACTCTGGTCCATGTTCTAGTTATTACTCATCACATTATTTGGCAGGCTGTTTTTCCCTCAGATGGGCTCCGGTCGCTGGGACATAATTTTATGTAATTTTCCACTAGTGCAGTGAAACATGTTCAGTCTTCTAAACAATGTCCCTTTCAACAGATGCATTTTATGGCTCTTTGAACAAGTTGTAGGGTAAGATTATAAAGGCATCTTGGGACATATACTCTGATGAACATTAGTAAGCCTGCTGCATTTAATTGTGGACGCATTCAAACACATTCAGCATGTTTTGTTTATAAATTGCAGCTGGGATAGTGATTGCTCTTTTTTGTATACAGCTGAGATCCCATCTGCATTCTTTTAAACATAACTTTTATTAGGATAACACCCTCAATCCAAAGAGATTTTTAAGGTGTTCCACAAAAAATAAGGGATTCAAGTCCCACCGACACAAGTGTCCACTGAAGCTGCTTTGGACCATTAAAAGCAATTCTAATTCTCAAGAATGAGAATTATTACATCATGTAGTTTTTATCAAATACACCAATCACCACTTTATTTTTTGGTGTTGTGGTGGTGATAGTGGTGATGCTGAAGGTTTAAAACACCCTGCTCTTTCCAAACAAACCTAGGAGAGCTTTTTGAAAACATACTGTTCTTGCAGCAGATAATTATTTTCCAGGACATTAATGGCCCATATACAAGCTGTGTTGTGTAACTGGTACAAAGTAGCAAACATTTTATTCAGGTCAGGGTCACAGTGACCACAGAGCAAGCAGAGACATCATGGAATATAATTTATAGCTTTATGTGATGCACTCACAGATTTAGGACTGCATGCACATAAAGTTGGAAAACCAACAAATGTCATCCACAGAGATCGTGACAGAGACAACAGGGCTCACCATGACAGCGGCCATTTTGACTGTATGTGCTGGGTGTCACATGTAATCTCTTGAAGAAGAAAAAAGAGGATGGGGGACTAAGTCAACAGCATACAACTAAGGCTAGGTATGGATGGATGCAAGTTGGTGCTAATAATTAAAAAAAATATTATGTACTTGTTAGCACTAATTGAATTTGCAGATAAGAGATAATTGACTTGACTGGACAAGTTCAGCGACTTCAATAAGTTGAGGGGACATCTAGCAGACAGTTTGCAGTGTTACCATCTACCCTGTTAATGAGTCTTTGCAACCCCCTAAAATGAAACATTTAGTTCTTAAAGGTACAGTGTGTAAAATCTCACTGCTTGATGCCAGGAGATCAAGTGCATCATCACAGCTACGCTGCCCACGGTAGGCCAAACAACTCTGGCCTCCGTTCATCTGTAGTGAGTGTAGGCTGTCAGCCCGCTGTTAACCTCAGCTGGAGTCCATGTTCATTTACTCTGCAGGAGGCTCTGAAAAAGGAGCCGACGAGTCATTAAAGCTCACTTCTGTCTAATGTCAGCAATACTGAGGTGAGTTGTTGAGAACATCCTGTTTTTTGTTTTTTTGCTTTTAGGTGGCATTAGTAAAACTTTCTTTGAAGTGCAAATCGAATATTTTATTCTCTGGAATAAGCAGTTGTGACAAGATCGGGAATAAATGACATGTTTATTCTCATTTTTGTGTTGCACTGGCTATAGAGGAATTGACCCATCTTCAGATCTACCCAAAAGTGGCAACTTCAGGAACTCTGGTTTTTGTCATAATTGACTTTGCTCAGTTTTTTCCTCTGGGTTGCCACCTGAATGACATGTTTGATAAGAGCCTCCCTTCTTGATATATATCCATCCATTCTCTGCTATAGGGCTAACAAGCATGTCTTTGGACTGTGGGAGCCAGAAGTCAGAGTACCTGGACAGAACCCATGCAAATTCCACAGAGAAAGGCCAACACCGGCTAGTGGATTGTAATCCAGGGTGTTTTTGCACCATGTGAGGTGATGATGCCAACCACTGTGCCATTTACTACCACAGCTCAAAGTAAATACTAAGTGCACGATTTCTATAAAGACTACTGCAGGTTTTGCTGTAAAGACGTGATCACATGACAGTGAATTCACTAAGGCTACATTGTCAAACTTGGAGCAGAGCCACAACAAACTGTTCTTACAGTCTGAGCAGTGCTTTTCGTGCCAGGTTCCATCACCTTTCTTTGTAAGCTGGTAAAGTGCGTCGTAACTTTCCTCTCTTCTTTTAGCAAGAATTTTCTTTATCATTTTATTCACATTAATTAGGCCTTTAATTTACATAAATGTTTGCAAATAGTCTAAAATGTCTCAATTTCTTCACTGTAACACAACAGAAGAAACGACATTCTCTAAAAGCAATCATTACTGACCAATGAAATAACCCCAGTGTGACTGCAGAGTAAGACCTGAAAACTACACGAGCCAAGCCAAAGCTGCAGTGGAATCTGGGTCAGAGCTAGTTAACAGATTTGTCTTTCAGCCACGCTCATCCATCTACAAAGGAAAAAATACAGCGTGGCAGTCTGGAACCGGGTTGCTGCAGCACTGGAAAAGTACAGGGCCCTTCAAAGGGCACACGACCGACATTGACATCAAAGTACCGTGTAACAGTGGGACATTATTTTGCACAGTCACACTGATATAACCTCAGATAGCACCCCGAAACTGTGTCAGGAGACTTTAACGTCAGCCTCTTTTCACTGCAGAAACACTGGAGCATGGCCACTGTTTCAATTTTAACATCCAGAAACTCAACATTCCCATTTGAACATAAAAGAAGGAACATCATGTTGTTCATTCAGTCTTGTTTTATATTCCAAGTTGCTCTGTGCTTTTTTTATCAGCAAAATTTAAAGAGACCTCGAGTTACTTGCAGGAATCATGCGCCAAATACACCCAGACCGTGAAAAATGAAAATCACGATCCCCAGGAAAGACACGTTTATTCTGTAGAAATATTTTAGAGATTCATACAATAAGAGAAGAGCAGAATATGTATTTTGTATTAGTATTAGTTAGGCAGACTTAAAAAAAAAATACTACATTTCTGCCTAGAAACCATAATCTGAGATGAGGAGGCACTTTGACTGTTCAATCCATTATTATGAAGAATAATACACCAATCTGCTCTACTCTTCAAACATTTCTAGACATATTACACTGAAAGATTTCATTAGCAGGGAAGATTACAGAAAAATTGGACAAGAACTGAATTAGTATCACAAAGTAGGGAGGTACCTGTCTCTACTACGTTGGACTAACAGTATCGCTGCAGGCAGGGACTAAATTAGAGAAATAATTATCTCTCCATCTATGTCGTTCTGCTTACTAATCCCAGTGTTTGGTCAGTGAGGTCACTAAAAGGAAGAGTGTTTTAGTCCAGTGATGAGAATTTTTAACATTTATCTGAAACCAGGCTTGCGGTTGAATTCCTCGTGGTTTATCTCTGTTCTCTTTCCAGCATCTCGTCTACAGCTTGGCTTTGCCCGGCTGCAGCTGCAGGTTTTGTAGCTTCATAGCCAGACCCATGTTTCCTGTGATCTTCAGCTTGCCCTGGAAAAATGCCTGTGAATCAGAGCGAGAGCGAGAGTGTAAGGCAAGGCAAGGCAAGTTTATTTGTATAGCACAATTCAACAACAAGGTGATTCAAAGTGCTTTACAGAGACATTAGAAACAAGAACAAATAAAAAGCATGATTTAAAATTGATTAAAACAAGCAAATAAACTAACTGTTTAATACACTGTAATATAAAAGCATCAGATGGTTGGGAATCAGAAGCATGGTTCATTCAGTGTAGGAGAGAAATACATGCTGCTGGCTTTAAAGAGTTACCATGAGAGATTAACTCAACCCGAGAAAAAGTGGGACAACGGCAACAACAGCTTATGAAAGGTCAGGAAACTCCAGAGCACACAGGCGTATGAAGGAGAAATGAATATTTGTGATGTGAGAAGGTAAAAATCAGGCGAGTGATGTAAAAACGTGACCATTTTAGAGATAAATATTTTCTCAAGGAAATAAAAATAAGTCATTCATGTAAGTTTACAGCAGAAATGGGGAAACTGAGGGTTTTTTATTTGTTCAAAAAAAACCAAAAAACAATGCAGGTATCCAAATAACTGGGGATCTAATCTGTGGAAAACACACTGCTGGAGCCTGCATTGCTATCCTTTTGTGATCAATAGAAAACGTATTAAATTATTAAAGCTGTGCAACACTCCTTTTGGTAATCTGTAGGAATGCATCTCTCCCTCTCTGTCCCTCTAATCTTCCTTTTCTCAGGCCTTGTTGTGGCTTCTCTGCTATCTGTTATCCAAAGCAGGGTTAGAATCATGTACTTGTGCATCATGTAACTGTTTCCCTGTAAGAGCGTCACACACATATCTGTTCCCAGGATAACGTTGGAAGAAGTTAATAAATTAAACTTGCCCCGGCGAGCACTTGCATAGATATTCATCACGTATGCTTTTGCTTCCTTGCAAGTAAATAAATGCGTTGGAACTCGCTGCTCTGTGTCTCACTTCATAAGGGATTTTATTTTATTTTTTAAAACAGCTTGGTCCTTCGAGCTGGATTTCAACATCTCTCCTGTTCATTTCAGCCAATGCGGACCAATACCGTACATGGGGGAGTATGGGACTCCTGCAAGACCTCCACCAGAGTTTAAAAACGACAATTCAGGATCGCTGAGTTGTGCACATTATTATTAGTATTATAATAAAAGCTGGAGAAGGTTGCAGAGCGGTTACCAGTGTTTCCAGTGGGACTGCCCTGTGAAACCCCATTGTACGCACCAGTTACTCAGACATTATGTCTGTTATAACTGGTTAGCTGACTGAATTATAAAAATTGAAGAACACTCGCAACTAAATAAATAAAATACATACATAGATTAAATAAGTAAATATGTAAAATAAAGAAAGAAAACAGAAGCTGAAATACAGAGTCGACTCTGAAATAGACACAACAGATAAACTAGTAAAGATATAGTGAGGTAAAGTAAAACGCACAATAAAATAAAATAAAGTGAAATGAAAAGCTGTAGGATGGGTAGTAACTGCAGTAAGGTGGAACAGGATGCACTCAATGCCAGTGACGTCAGATCAATGTGCCAAAGAGACTCGAGAGCAGTTCAGCATTTGCCCTTATGGCAAAAGGAGTTCAGATTTGAGGGGAAACTAGATGTTTTTCTCCCATCCTTTTTTTAATGTCACACAGGAAAATCAGAGAGGAAGAGGCAGACACACAGTGCAGAAGTGGCTTTTCTAGGACCTCACAGTACATGCAATCACTGCAAATGGCTGTGAGCTGATGGTAGTTGTCTCTGGATGACATTTTTTTAGTGTAAATTGACCTGAGTGCTACCTTAATATAGTGCTTTCACATGTAATAATAATTCAAATGCATTTCCTGCATGGAAAACAACGAGGAGCTGATAAGTCAAATGTCGAATCATAAAAGGTTAAAACTATATATATATTTAGCTTGAAGGTGCAAAAGAGCCACCATATTTATTTTCAGACAAATCTAATGAAAAAAAGATTGGTTCATTTTGTGATATGTGGCTCTCGACCCCTCTCACTGTTGTTTCTGCAAAATACAAATATCTTTAAGTATGGTTTAGTTTTTAAAAAGGTTCCCAGTTTGTAATCTTAGTTACTAAAAACCAGTGTAATTGACTTATTAAACATTTGTTGTACCAGTAAAGTGGTTCCATATCAGGGGTAAATGCTTTCCAGGGTTAGTTTCGCAATTCACAGAATACTTGGAAAGAGCTAAAGCTAAAAGGTAACTTATTACGTTGTTTCTTATCTTCTGTACATTTCAACTAATGAGGACAGTGAATGTGAATGTAGTCCGTGTGAGCCAAAGGCTCCTACTTCAAAGTCCACAAAACGCCCAGTGTCATAGTGTTTCCTACTTTTGTATCTATATGATACCACAGAGCGGACCTACGGTAATATAGTGATCGCAGGCAAAGATGCTCCACAGCTCTGCTGTTCAGTCTTTGTTTGTGTAGTGCAGGCAAACAAAAGAACCGTCCTGTAAAAGGAGGATAGCTAAAACAGCTTGTTTCAGACAGAGGATTGAGAAACTAAGAAGAAGGATGTAACACTAAAGAGATGGATAAGCAGATTCAGTATACGTCTTAAAGCAGCGGCTCTCTCACAATGCCAAAAACGTTAACAGCTCCTACACTACAATTTTTAAATCCACCATCACAAACAAATAAGGATCTGAGCTAAATTTAAGTAAATTAAAGTACAAGTCTGACTTAAGTAAACATTAAAATTTGTTGTATTACTGATCTTCATCTGGGAGTATTTGCCTGACGCCCTGCACATTCATCAGGGCACGTTGGTTTTTTCACATGCTGAGGCCGTGCACAGCTCTGTGGCCGTGCTGGAGAGGCCACAGCTAACAAGACATCCAGCAACTCAAATGACTGAGAACATGCAGAGCTTTGGTCCAGCTGGTCTTGGTCTTTTTTTCCAGTTAATTTTTTCGAAGGTGTGAGACAATCTCCAGGACAACAATGTTTATCAAAACAGCAAACTCCTCATTCACAGTTCCACAGCTGAAATTAAGCTCATCTATGAACAAACGGACTTTTTCCAAGACTGGCAACAGCGGGTTCGACTCCTTGGAGGAAAAACTTTTTTTCTCAGTTGGCAGCTCAGCAGAAATGTCCGTTCCAGGTGGCTAATAGCTGTTTACTTTAAGTCAGGCTGAAAAACATATAAAATGAATGTTGTAAAAATGTTTTTTGGAAAGCTGTGGGAAGCTCACACTAGACATCCTAAGTATTTGTGGGTAATGTAGGACCTTGCCAGCCAACTGGAGAACTCATGGCAGAGGGACATAAGTGGATACATAAACATGGTAACACCATGTCAGACTTATCAACTAACGCCTATACAGAAATCTAAAAGAGTATATGATAGTGCCTTTCCTTCTCACACAAATCATTCAATATGTTTCTAAATCAGTTATTAGTAAGTGTTACACTTTTATTAGCCAAAAATGAGACTTGAGAAAAACAAATACTGCATGCTTGTACAAAATTAAATAAAATAGTACCGGAAATGTCTTTAGTTTAAGGTTTTTTGACTGAAATGGCTCAAGATCGCTGTCAGCTAGTCAACTGGCACATTTAAGGAGACTAAGATGTTTTTGTTTGGTTGGGGTTTTTTGGTACTTTATGGAAAGAAAAGAGTTCACTGAATCAACTTCAGCTGCAGTATCAACAGACCGAAGGGAAAATGGTAAATGGACAGCACTTATAGCACTTCACAGTTTAGCCTCCAGGCCGTACCAACACTGAATACTCACAGTTTGTGGGTTCATTTTCCCAGTCATCAAGGCCAACAAGTCTGCGTCTGACATAGAAATGGTGCAATCGGCTTCCTTATCTGCAGGGCAGAGACACAGAAACCGAGCTAAGTTTAAAAAACATGTTACAGCTCAGAGGTTTTTGCTCACTGACTGAAAAGAATGGGAGCAGTTTAACCCTCAAGAGACAGAGATATTTTAACACCGAAAATGGGACCGAGGGGTCATTCGTGAATCCATTATATTGGATACAAGAAGACTGGAAGACTTTAAATCATGCTCACACAGCCGCTCAGCTTTCTCACCAGTATCATTGTGAACGCAGCCTTTGCCGTTTTTCACGTCCACAAACCAAGTTGCCTCCTTTCCACTTGGGCCGTCCTTTACTTTGAAGGCAAACACTCCACCAATCTTTTTCACAAACTGCTCCCCATCCTGTACAAAGACATTTCACATACCTTAAACCAAAAACAGTTTCCACTACATGTGACTGAAGGAAAAATATATCAAAAATATTTCACAAGTTTTGCAAATTCAGTGCAGTAACAAAATGTTCCACATAAAGTTGTCAGTTTTTAAAAGAACATGTTTTACTGCCTACATTCACTCATCTTATGCTCAGCCTGACAAGCCATGTGTTATTTTCTTTAGAGTTTCAGGTAATGGCAGAAAAACTACTGAAAATATTCAGATAGTGAAGGGAAAAAAAAAAAAACCAGTGGAAAATCTGCCCAACTCCAGTTCAGGATTTGGTAACTGTAGGTGCAGCCAAGAGAGTGGGCTACATTTACATTTGAGCTAAATGTGCACAGGAACTGAAAATCTATAAAATGATAAAGACTATGAGGCTTTATTTGAAATTAAACATTTTGAATATTTATACAATTTTGAAACAGATCAGGGGTGTCGAACTCCAGGCCTTGAGGGCCGGTGTCCTGCAGGTTTTAGATGTGTCCTTGATCCAACACAGCTGATTTAAATGGCTAAATGACCTCCTCAACATGTCTTGAAGTTCTCCAGAGGCCTGAAAATGAACTAATCATTTGATTCAGGTGTGTTAACCCAGGGTGAGATCTAAAACATGCAGGACACCGGCCCCTAAAGCCTGGAGTTCGACACCCCTGAGTTAGATGAATCATTGTCACCAATTACCATTCAAGAAAACCATCCTTTTTTTAATGGAGATGGATAATCCATTAAATTTAGTTCTAAAGCAAAGTTCTGATTCTACAACGCAGTGGTTCTTAACCTTGGATGAGTCCAAGCCCATTGCAACTTTTTCATAAACTCGTCATCCTGCCTGCTGTCCTGTTTGCTGCTGCCACTCTCTAAAGAGAAATCAGCTAATTTCATATATAATATCTGCTTACAGTTCATTCACAACTAAAAGCAACATAATGAGCAAAGTTAGGTATTGTAAATAAAGTATTTGATCACGAGCAGCAAACCTTTTGAGCGGATGTGTGTTTGTGTGCATGCATGTGTAAAAAAGTTGGACTTTGTAAAGTCCTATCATGTTTTTCATAAAGCATGATCCACCATGGGTGGAGCAGACACCCCAGACACCCTTGTATGGTAGAGCTTTGTCAATTAAAATGTAGCCATAACTTAAAGGATATCCTGCTTAAATCTTTTTTTTTTTTACACTAAATAAGGCCATACTTTACAAAATGAGCATTAATTAAGGACATAAACTAGTAACTAAGACCATAAAATTGGTAAGGAAAGCCATTTAATGGCTATGAATCAACTGAGAAGAAAGGTTAGTTTCTCAAAAACCTCTGTTATCCAGGTTCTTTTGGCAACTAGAGGAGTTGCTGTGCCCTGCTGGCCATCAGCGGAAGAAATGTGAGGAGTGAATGCACAGGGGCACTAGGGCTGTTCGATATAACGATATATATCGGATGACGATATAAAAACGTCTATCGTTTCATTTTACGCTATCGTTTGTTTCGTGGTGTCACAAAATAAACTGTTTACGGCAATATTTTTTCATCGTTTTGATGGTCACTGTAGTGGCTATATTCATTTCTTACAGTTCTCTCTGTCTCTTATATTTAATATAACCACACTACGGACAAGCGACTGTTTTTATGCCTTGTCGTTAGCAACAACGATGGTAAAACCATCGCATGTCCGCTTGTTTATTTTCCACATAAATCTTTCACAATAAAGCTCAAGATCCTGTTGAGACTTTTCAAAATAAACTGAATCACATGAAATAGTATGCAGAGTACTGACAGATGAGAAGCAAAAAAAGAGCCGTCAGGTGCTAAAAAAATAAACCTTAGACTCAAACATTAGAACAGGCTTTTCCCCGCAGCACGCCGTGTATTAAATACTCACAAAGAAAACGGCGGCAGTTACAACTTATATCTAAAAATATATAGTTTCACGCATCAGTTAAAACAGCGGTCCCCAACCTTTTTTGCGCCACGGACCGATTTATGCCCGACAATATTTTCACGGACCGGCCTTTAAGGTGTCGCGGATAAATACAACAAAATAAAACTAGTACCGGTACCGAAAAAAATAAGATTTATTCATAACACACGTGAAAAGACCCAGGAAAGCAGAGTTAACGATAAAAACGATAACAAAATAACGCTGAAAACCGATAAAAACCCTGAAAACCATACATTTCACACCTGAGCCTCAACTCTCGCGGCCCGGTACCAAACGACTCACGGACCGGTACCGGTCCGAGGCCCGGGGGTTGAGGACCGCTGAGTTAAAACACTCGACTCCAGGTACACGACGCCTAGCTGGAAACACTTCACACAAGTCGAGCTGCCCGAGATTCACAGAATTTACAGAAAATGTTACATTTTTGTGATTTATATCGTTATCGGGACGATAGATGTCTTATATCGGGATATGAGATTTTGGTCATATCGCACAGCCCTAAGGGGCACCCTTTCATTTCTTAATTCTTATGCCCATCATTATCTTTAATTGAATTTAATTTAATTAATGCCTTTGTAGGAAATAAAATAATAGTGTCTGGATTCTAACATCGGTCATCTAATGAACATATAAAAAATAAGACTTCGTGTGTTCTGATTAACGTAAAACTATGACAGAGATATTTGTAGCTTCGTGTGGTACCTCTCAGTTTTTGGCAGGTGATTCTCTTCTTGTTTAGCTCATAAAGAGGCTCAAATGTTAAAATAAACTATGTTTGCTAAATGTGAACGCCCAGAGGTATACACATGTAAGAGAACACAATAAAAGTGCTTTAAATGAGAAAGCATCCTGTAGAGTTTTTATCATTATCATTATCATTATTGTTGTGGAGTTTTGCTTTTAATCACTGGGTATGTTTGATAATTATTCTTCATTAGCCAACTACCTTCCTCTCGTCCTGCTTTCTTAGTGTTGATTGGCTGTGGAGGATGAATTGCACTTACATAAAGCCACAGGGAGGCTGGAGTGGCTGTCTTCACTTGTTTTTCAGTAGTTCTTTATTATTAATTAGTTGTTTCGGTAATTACCTGCTGCCCCATTTTCAGTTTTTGCTTTCAATAGAGCTGTCAGTCTCAAAGCAAACAGCTTTTCAACAATTTAAGTTTCACAGGCAATTTTCATTTTGTCATTTTTTGTCATTTCTTCCCTCATTCCTGACATTCCAACAAAAACCAAGTATTAATCATAATCCATAAACGTTTTCCCTTCTTGGCTCATGCAAAGTTTAACATTAAATCACATAAACACTTTCAATAGCCAACAGATCGTTTTCATTTCCCCCCCCCCCACACACAGCATTGTGTCCACATTCTGACATTTTTTTCTTTTGGGCTGTTTTTTATTGCACACACAGTTATTGCCAAAAACCCTTTTATTCAACAGCTGTTCTTGTAAATTTCCAGCTGTAACATGACAGGAAATTATCTGAAAGGTAATCTAGTTGAAGTAATGTAAACAGAGATCTTCAAGATTCCAGTTGTTGCTAAAAATAAGTCTTTCACATCATCTTTAGATGTGAAAGGGTTCTAGACTTTAGTCTTTTATAAGTGTTTTTATAGTTTTCTAGTGCATGGGCATTAGGTGACTGGCTTCAGTCTTAAAGAAGGAGCCTAAATTTGATAACTCACTCTGTGGATTGGTTCAAGGCCTTCTTCTTTTGTTTGTTTTGGCCTCCTATAATTGTTTTTGTATTATTAAATCTGCTTTGAACTGAAGCAGCATGGTCGCATGCTCCTGCAGTATGATTAGTCTGTGAGCTACAGACTTGGGGCCTGAAAGAGCTTCCCCATTTTCTGTGTTTTGTGGCATTAAGGTGCCAAGGAAAGCAGCAATTAATCATCAAACTGATACAGCTAGCAATAAAAACATAAATGGAAATAATGCAAATAAAATATGAAAGGAAACAGCTTTTCAGATAAGCCAATGCAGTCAACATTTCTGGGGCGTAGAAGACACACGACGGGTTTTGGTGGGAAACAAAATGTAAACAGCCTTAAATCTGCCGGGTGCACCGTTTACTCAGGTGTTTGTGGAGTACACTCTGCAGCCCAACACAGGTCAGCGACAAAAGTATTACATAACCTAGTTCATCCTTAATCTGCCCAAAACTTGGATTTGAGTAGAAACAAAAAAAAGAAAGAAAAACATTGAACTAATATGAAAATACAAAAGTAGAACAAATTCCCTCTGATAAGATAAAGATAAGCTCCCAAGCTAAAAACTCAAGTCTGTTTGTCTGATCAGTTTTCAGAGATATTACACTAAACTTTGCTGCCATTTCCTCATTGATGACAAATCCCACTCATTATGTAGAGAGCACTGCTGGCGAGCTTGAGATGAATCTGTATGATTGAGGTCAACTAAAGGTAACTGCTTAAAAACAGAGTTTTGATGGAAACCATTTGTCTGATTGAGTCACCATAAGCTTGATATTATTTTTTTGTGTTATAAAATGATAGTTTGGGAACGGATCCTGATGTGCCACCATAAGGCTAAAAGCCTGTGTAGCTATATGAACACAAGCCTAGGAGAACTGTAAATGCTTGGATAGGTGGATTCAAGTATTTATTAAAATCTTTTACAAAATTATTGTGTTTCGTTTTTTAAGCAAAGACCAAATCATAATACATATTATTAAAAGACCTAATGTGTTTTTTATTATACATACTTATTTATTTATTTTCACTGAAAAGGCATGGAAAATATTAATCAAAGGAGCAAAAGTCTACGAATAAAACTATGGAGCTGGAAATGCGCATATCAAGTCCCATTCATGTAGGTAACATAAATACCTCCTGCAGTTTCTTGTCAATTTCCTGGAACACAGCATGCGCCTTGAACCCCTCCAGTCCATCACTTGCGCTAGTGTCAATAGCTTGAATCCTTCAGATGATGAAGACAAATAAGAATAGGAAGGTGACGTTAGAGATAAAAAGAAAAGAATGAAAACACTGCCTAAAGTACCTAAAGTAACTTAAACTTGTAACTCTTCAGTAGTTTGGACACTACTATCGCATACTAAAACTGAAAAACATTTTCCACCTGGGCACATGTATTCTGAGTTGAGCTTTTTAACCCGCTGCTTAAAGATTCGCTTTTCCACCGAGCAACCGTGGATTTCCAACCACCGTTTGCTCTTCCTACCGTATGAAGTGTAACTAGTAGGGCTGAACGATATATCGCATTTGCGATAATATCGCGACATGATCAAGTGCAATTTTCTAACCGCAAAGGCTGCGATTATACGCTGCGATTATACTCCGTTTACGTGACATGCGCGAGTAAAACATGTGATATGATCAAACGAGATTGTCTAAGCACAGAGGCTGCACTCTGGTCACGTGACACGGGGAGCAAAGTTTTGAAACAGTCTACCGAGAGTGAACTAGCAAGCAAAGCTGTAGCCTACACAATGGCCTCAGGTTCAACAGAACCAGAGCCTGCGGGGATGCTAGTACCAAAGAGGAATGGAACATCAGCCGTGTGGGAATATTTTGGGTTTAAAACAGATGATGTCGCACAGAGTCAGGTACTGTGTAAAACCTGTCTTGGTAGAGTTTCTACATCTCGCGGAAACACTACGAATTTGTACCAGCACCTTAAGACTCGGCACAAAACAGAGTATGGTAGATGTATGGCTAAAAAATCTAGTAGTGTGCAGAATAAACCTAGTAACGTTACTCGGCAAGGATCACTGACCGAACTGTTTGATGGTGTTACGCCATATGAACGCACTTCAAAACGGCACGTGGAAATCACCAAAGCAGTAACCCACTGCATCGCGAAAGACATGATGCCCGTCAATACGGTGACCAAGCCTGGGTTCAATAATTTGGTAACTACACTGGATAAGAGGTACAGAATGCCCTCCCGCACGTATTTCAGTCAGACTGCAATACCCGAGCTACATATGCAATGTAGGCGGAGGGTCGCAGCGGAGTTAAAGGCTGTTGAGTTTTTTGCGGCGACAACAGACATGTTGTCAAGCCGTACAGCAGAGCCCTATCAAAGTCTGACGGTGCATTACATTACCGAAGACCTCCACCTCGAAGCTCGCAGCCTACAAACGGCCTACTTCCCCGAAGACCACACAGGGGAAAACATTGCTGCTGGCCTGAGAGAGGGGCTTGCGTGTTGGGATCTCCCTGAAGACAACCTTGTCTGCATAACGACGGACAACGCGTCAAATATGGTGAAAGCAGCACAGCTGAACGAATGGACCAGGCTCCAGTGTTTCGGACACAGATTACATCTTGCTATTGGTAAGTTACTGCCGTGAGAGAGAGAGAGAGAGAGAGAGAGAGAGAGAGTGTGTGCGTGTGCATGCATGTATGTGCGAGCCTGTGTATCACTCTCTCCTACAAACACACCACACTATTATTTATCTTGTTCTTTACTGCTGTTAATTCTAGATATGTTATGTCAACCCCACCCTGATGTACCCACCTCTTCTTATGTATTTTCTTTTTTGTTTTTGTCTTATGGTCTTATGTTCTTGTATGTCATGATGTATGTAACAGTAGCTTTGGCAACACTGTTCCCATAGTCATGCTAATAAAGCAACTTTGAATTTGAGAGAGAGAGAGAGAAATGGTGAAACCTTGCATCATAACTGCAATTGTATGTCTAACACTAATTTTACTTTTTACTTTATTTTTTTTTCCCTCCAGAAAATGCAATCAAAGATGGTAGAGTATCAAGAGCAATTGGGCTGTGCAAGAAGTTGGTGGGGCACTTCTCGCACAGTTGGAAGAAAAAGGCAGCTCTCACTGAGGCACAGAAGGAGCTTAAGCTTCCTGAGCACTCTCTCATTACTGAGTGCCCTACAAGATGGGGGTCCAAAGAGAAAATGATTGCCAGAGTGCTGGAACAGATGAAAGCCATATCGCAGGTATTGACAGGTGACCGACATGCACGCTCCCTCATCCCAACCTGGCAGGATGCTGAAGTGTTGGAGTCCATTCATAAGGCACTGCATCCTCTCTCCGAATTTACTGATGCTCTTTCTGGAGAAGAGTATGTGAGCATCTCCTACCTCAAGCCAGTTCTCCATCTTCTGGCAACATCAGTCTTGGCTGAAGATGCTGCGGACACTGATCTGACTAGATCAATTAAAACCAAGGTCCTGGCATACCTCAACGACAAGTATAGTGACCTCAACACCCAGGAGCTTTTGGATGTTGCGTCGTTCATGGACCCTAGGTTCAAAACGCAATACATCAGCGCAGACAACCTTCCTGCCATTAAGGCCCGACTGAAGACAGAAATGGTGGAATCGGCTAGACGTACACATAATCAGGTAAATCCTTGAAAATTATATTTCCACAAACACATAATATTTAAAAATAAGCTAACTGCAAAACTAATGTCTCTCTTCCCATCTGGCAGGAGAAGAGGTCTCGCACTGAAACTGCTCAAAATTCTCCAAGTGCACAGGCCTCTGGGGGAAAGGCAAAGAAGACTATTGGTAGTCTTTTTAAAACCAGTGCGGCCTCTTCAGCTTTGCCTCTGCCACTTGAAGATGTCGTGGAGGCAGAGTTGAATAGTTACCTGTTGACCCCTGTCATTGACGGAGAGGATGATCCCTTAGCCTGGTGGAAGGTGCACAACATTCACTTTCCACGACTGTGCAAGATGGCCCGCAAATATCTGTGTGTGCCAGCCACAAGTGCCCCCTCAGAGCGTCTGTTCAGCACTGGAGGGAATATAGTGACCTGCACTCGCTCATCCTTAAAGCCAGCAAAAGTAGATATGCTAGTCTTCCTAGCAAAAAACCTGTGAGCTAGGATGATTATGGCTAACTGAGCCATACTCATTGTGCACTTTAGTTTGTGCTGTGTTGCTGTTACTTACTGCAGATAATCAAGATGTTCAGCCAGTTTTAATTTAAAGGCGTGTTTGTGTGTGTGTTTACACAATTGTTATTATGTTTGCACCTTATGTGTAATGTTACTGACTGCAGAGATCAGTAAGATGTGTGTATTTTTTATTTATTAGTTTTATTTATTTAATATTATTTTTTAATTGAATGACTGTCTAGTAGTTCACAGATGTCGAAAAACTGAGTGTGGTAAAGCCACTGATTTATTTTATTTATATTTCTGCAATCTGCACATTGTACTGACTTTCATTTTAATGTTTACACCAGGGTTCCTTGTCAGCACTTTATGCTCAGATGTTTGTAAGCTAAAAATAAACTATTGTGTATGTTCAAATATACTGTTGTGATTGAAGAAGTTAAATAAAAATGTCAGTCATCAATTCATGCATCACCTCATGTCATCATAACAGAGGTCTGTCTTCCAGGAAAGAACAGTTTAAAATTAATGTAATATAGTATTGGCCATACTATATGATGTATTGCTTGTCTTTGTTTAATAATACAGAAGACAAAGACCTTAAAAAATAATCGCATATCGCATCGCAATCGCAATATTGGGGCAAAAAAATCGCAATTAGATTATTTTCCATAATCGTTCAGCCCTAGTAACTAGTCAGTGTTCCAGCGATGCTTGGTTGGATCATTTGTTTACATTTGGGTGGCAAATCACCAGCTGCTAGTGTTGTTGCCCCAACTTGTAAAACATATTTGTTAGTTCCACATTTAGCAGGAACAGTTATCTTGCATACTTTGCATAGCACTGTTGTTGGTTGGAGGTTGTTCAGGTAACTCCATTTCTGACTCTAACTGTCAGAAACGTATGGGCTTGTCTCACTGTTGTGAGCGATAGGGGCATTAAACATGTGGCACCCCAATAACAATAACATTCCAATGTAACACTTTTATATATCACGTAAAATTTTACACTGGTATTATCACAGATGATATGATACGACACAGCCCTACTTGAAAACACCACTGTGTATTTAATTGTGCAGCTATTTTGAAGCCCTGATGTAAAAATAACTGAGACACACAAAACTCCAGGACATAAAGAATAGTCAATAAACACCGTGTCACAGGTTGGCAACTTTAAACACAACGATAGAGCTTTATCAATGGCTCATTAATGCCATGGTACATGTTTACTAAAACACTGATTAAACAGTTCAGTGTTCACTCTGCGACAAATTTTTGTTCAGGACTTGTTGATCGCAGGGTACCTTCCTCATAGTTCCTCATGGTTTATTCTATCCATCATTATCAGCAAAATTCCCCATTGATGTGCCCTCAAGATGCTGCCTGTTTCCTTCACTCTCCAACATAGGTCGAGAGTGCCAACGTCTGCCTGCCACATAGCACCAACTAGGGCTGGGCCATATCATACCATTCACGGTAATACCGGTATAATGTTGGGCAACGATAAGAAAATGAAATATCGCGATAGAATATGGGTAAAACGCGCATGCACAGTGCCTTTTGTTTTCATACGTACATGGTGGAAAAAGCATGGCGGCGACGGAGAATGAGAAGGGCGAAAGCGGATCGTTGAATGAAACAGATGAACCAGAATTGGTTTGTAAAAATGCTGCAACTTCAGTGGTGTGGAACTGGTTTAGCTTTCGTCTGTCAGATACACAACAAAGCACTATTTTGGTAGAGCATGCTAGCGAATTTTTGGTATCTGGTATTTTGTTGCTTCTGGAGGCATTTTGTAAGATGGATTTTCAAGCATGCCTTATAAATAAATTATCACATTTTTATACAAATCTAATGTAGGAGTGTCAAACTCACTTTAATTAATGGCCAGTGTGCAGCCTAATTTAATAGATAATAATGTAGTTTTCTTTTTTATGCAAGGAAAGACAAGTACATCCTAAAAACTCTCCCGTTGTGAACCATCCATTTACAAAAACAAATAATGAACAACCTGAGATACCTAAAAATTACCTACAGGACCAGAGCCCAGAGCCAGGGCCGCATATGTGACACCTCTGTCTAACCTGTTAGTCAGGATTCAGGCAGCAACTCCACATGACATCCAGCTTGACATTTACACAAAGAACAAGCAGGGATGCCACCGTGTGATGACCCTCAAACAGCTCCTCAGCAGCTGAGATATTTAACATGCCAACCGGAATCTTGTATGAAAAAACCAAAAGAGCTAACGTTGTTGCAATATTTGACATTTAACCTGTTTTTCAGCTAACCAGGACAGCAAACGGTGAGCTCAGAAACGTGCCGTAGTTAAACAGTGCAAGCTGTGCTTTTCTCACCTCGGTCTCTGTAATTCGGGCATTTTGCTGTGAGTGTAGGTGAACAAACAGCTCCTCGGTATGTGTGGAAGCAGCAGAAGGAGTGATGTTGCTTGCACTTCACCTGCTATTAGCTTAACGGCTGCACTTCCTCGTTTCTTGCACTTTCCCGGATATTCAGACTCGACCTGTCGATGTCAGATAAACCAGATTAGCTGACTGTCCTATGGATTCACTTAGTAACATCTAGTTTACATGTGCTTGTTCAGATAATTTTCTTAAACAGATCCGTAGGGTTAAATCACAGAGATTTTTTTTTTTTACAATTAGTAACCTGATCCACTAAATTTATTCATACCAGCTATTTAAATATAACCGTATATAAAAGCAGGCGTTATTAATCAGTAATTCAGGCTCTGTACCTTTGTATGACCAGGTACAGGGACCCACAGAAAATAAGATTATTTAAAGATAAAATACATTTAGTGTAAAAAAAAAATAGGTTGACAATTATTTTCATACTGAAAGAAACGCCAGAGCACAAGAGTTTACACATTTATGTTCAAATGAATGTTTTGCAAAGTGATTAAGTGCGTATTATTTATACTCTGTTGTCTTTACTGTCTTTGTTTTACTGAAGTTTTATTGAATCTGTTTTATCCTTTTGCATTGTTGCTTGATTTGGTAATATGATTCTGAAAAACAAGAGTTTGTTAGGACTTCTGGCAAAAATTGCCAGCAAAATCTCAGGTGATTGGCAAGACAGGCTTTTGACTTTTTATAACAAGCATGTACTGAGGGAGGTTCCTTCTATTATTCATTGTTTGAACTACCCACTCCGCAGTGAGTTTGACTCTTTGCCCTCTGGCTGTCATTTTAGAGTAGGGATATCAGTAGGACCAAAAGACTCCAGGTTTCTTTTATTCGTACTGCAACCTGTCTTCTTAATGGCAAATAGCCATTTTGTGGCTTTTTACTGTTGTTGCTTTTATTCTCATTTTATTGTTTTTATTTTTATTTATTGGGACTTTATTTTATTGTTGTGCACTCACTGGGTATGTGTCTGTCGTCCTTGTTGCCCCTGCTGCTAAACTAATTTTCTTTTGTGGGACATATACTGAAAGTACATACATAAACGTGTTGTGTGTAATCATATACATAATTACAGATTTATTAATGTCAATTAATGTTTCTGCTGAAGCTCTTTTATGTCATTATTATCTTCTTAGTTTAACCTGTTATTATTGGTGATGAAACATTTGCATTAATTTAAAAAAGTATTTTCAGTGGTTGCTTTACAGTTTAAAAGACCCCTTCAAAAGGATTTGAGTGGAAATGTTTCTGTTATTTCACAGCATAGGTTTTGTGCAAAAGCAGACCCAATATTTTCCTATCAAGAGCATCTTTAACTCGCACAGAAACAGAATATATCTATCTATCTATCTATCTATCTATCTATCTATCTATCTCTCTCTCTCTCTCTCATTAGGAAGATGGCCCCAACTGACCGAGTGCTCAGTGAATACCTCAGGCAGCAGAAACCCAAGAAAGAGGAGGGAGACGAGGAACCATCATGGAAGGACAGGCCCCTGCACGGTATGTACCACCGGCAGATAGAGGAGGTGGCTGATATCCAGAAATCCTACCAGTGGCTGGACAAAGCTGGACTGAAAGACAGCACAGAGGCACTAATCATGGCAGCACAAGAACAAGCTCTGAGCACAAGATCCATAGAGGCTGGGGTCTATCACACCAGGCAAGACCCTAGGTGCAGGCTGTGTAAAGATGCCCCAGAGACAATCCAGCACATAACAGCAGGGTGCAAGATGCTAGCAGGCAAGGCATACATGGAACGCCATAACCAAGTGGCCGGCATAGTGTACAGGAACATCTGTGCCGAGTATAACCTGGAAGTCCCGAGGTCAAAATGGGAGATGCCCCCAAGGGTGGTGGAGAATGACCGAGCTAAGATCCTGTGGGACTTCCAGATACAGACGGACAAAATGGTGGTGGCTAACCAACCGGACATAGTGGTGGTAGACAAACTGAAGAAGACGGCCGTAGTGATCGACGTAGCGGTTCCGAATGACAGCAATATCAGGAAGAAGGAACACGAGAAGCTGGAGAAATACCAAGGGCTCAGAGAAGAGCTCGAGAGGATGTGGAGGGTGAAGGTAACGGTGGTCCCCGTGGTAATCGGAGCACTAGGTGCGGTGACTCCCAAGCTAGGCGAGTGGCTCCAGCAGATCCCAGGAACAACATCGGAGATCTCTGTCCAGAAGAGCGCAGTCCTGGGAACAGCTAAGATACTGCGCAGGACCCTCAAGCTCCCAGGCCTCTGGTAGAGGACCCGAGCTTGAAGGATAAACCGCCCGCAGGGGCGTGCTGGGTGTTTTATATATATATATATATATATATATATATATATATATATATATATATATATATATATATATATATATATATATATATATATATATATATATATATATATATATATATATTGTCGCGCTGACCTAGTAGGTGTGGCTGTTATTCCTCTTTTCCTCCTCCTGCCCTCTACCTGTTCGGTGCTGCTGCTTGCCCATGGCCGCTGATTAGACCTTGGGTGCAATCAACAACTAAGCACGGCCTGGTGTGCGCCGCCCTGCCAGGTGAGCCACATTAGAGCAATCAAGGGTGGGCGTGCCTAGTAGACCTTAAAATGCATGCAGCAGAGCTGAGAGGATGGCAAACAAAGCACTTTTCCACTGTGAGGAAGACTTTGAACAAGACAGGCTATCGGTAAGCTCTTGAGTTCACATTTTGCTTTTGCAGATGTCTGGTAGTGATGGCCAAATGAAGCTTTCCGAAGCACTGAAGCTTGTATTGAAAAATGGTTCATTACTCGAAGCTTTTCAACACAGTCCTCTCCGGTGACATCTGGTGGCGAATATTTTGAAGAGCAGCTTGAATCTGCAAAATAAAACGGACTGCTCAAGCATCACTGCTCACTCAAGAGTGGAGTTCTCGCTGATATTGGGCCACCGTTCCATTGCTTTGAACATGTAATTGGTTTTGTTTTCTCGATTGGGGGGCTGACAAAAATGTAATGCGTATTTGCGTAATACATTTTGATCAATAAACTTTCCCTATTTAAACATGCACTATGGTGGCCTTTCTTTGCTCATAACTCCTTTATGTTGGTAAATACAATAAGTGAGCAATATATACAATATACATATGATAACGCACAGCACATTATGGAGTATGCCCCTGCTGTGGAGTCCTGCCTCCATCTACTTGTCATTTAATCACTGGACAGCTGGACAGGTTCATACAAAATATTAGACGAGGCCAATTGTCCTATACATATTTTTGACATAGGGGGGAGACTGATTGTGAACTGGAAAGGGAAAATGCTTAGGGGGCTGAGTACGGCTGCATCGTTACTGATTTGTAGAATCATTTTTGATTCGATACAGGATCCGATTCAATTTGATTGGAATCTTGAAAGTTTTGCCTCAGTCAGAAATATTACAATTCTGGTCATGTATCAGTATATATCCATAATTTCGTATCTATTAAAAGAAAGCTGACACATGTGAGACTTAATTAGAGATGTAAACAGAGAGTTATGAAACCTGCAGCTGCAGAAGCCAGCGAAGAAAAAAGAGGCAAACACAGCGCGGACCCGACGACACATCAAAATCTGACTCTGACGCGTCGGGTCCGCGCTCTGTGTTCACGTTTGTATGCAGAATCCGTAAACCTGCTCCCAGTTACTGTTTTAGCTGCATGGTGTTTGACGACATGTTGTGGGGTTTAACCTGATATGCTGGCGTTTCAGGCATAATAACGTTAATTTACAAATCGACACAGGATTGTAATGAATCAATATCACTTTATTCAATTTAGCATGGATTGTAATCAGAAAGGCGATAATCAAAACCCACCCCTAATCAAGAACTTGCAAAGTAAAAACATGATCTATGTCAGGTAGCCCTTTTGTTATTTACAGTTAAAAAGAGGATTAGTGTTACTGTGCGCTGGCTGAGTCTGTTTCTTTTCTTAGAAATAGTTTCTCCTGCCCTGGAGAAAATCCACTTGCATGGAACAGAAGAGGCTGTGGAGTGCAGGAACCACACTGCAAGCTGGTAGATATGCAGGTATTCCTGGGTCCTGCAGACTATCACCCAAAAACAATAAACAAAATGATTTTCTAAACTGTAGCAATGTAATGTACGTATAGTGTCAAATACATTGTTGTAGTCTTCATCAGCTTTAAATCACATGGAAGTGTTCCTAAAGTCATATGCTGTAATGATATTTACATTATGAAAACATGATTTTGGACATTTCAAGTTTTTCACTTCGGCAGATAAAATGAATTGAGCAAAATCAACTCAAAATATTCCCACACGCCAGAACATCCTCTCTTCCTCGCTCATATCTGTCAGTGGAATGATCACCTCGTCGCTCTCTGTCACCATCAACACACTCCACGAATCCCGTGGATGATTCACTTCCTTATATCCGTTTGAATCAGGTACCGAAGCAGTTACGTGCGTAATGAAGCTTCGGACGTCACTGGTCACGTGACTTTTGCCAAACGAAGCAAGCCTCGACACAGTGCTTCTGAACCAGTGTGTTGTTTTTTTCGACACACGCTCCGGAGCGTCAGCTTCAAGCGGGCCATCACTAGTATCTGGGACTATGGAAGCTCAGTTGTGCAAATGTTTTACGCTTAGGGAAATAGTTGCTGCATTTAAGTTTAATTATATTGACAAAAATGAATGTTTAAGTTTGAATAAATTGTTTGTGCAGTTAGTGTTCCCACATATTTATGTTAATTAATATTAAAAATAGTTACCCCAAATCCTTGGGTGGATCGTAAAACTAGTGAATAAATGTTTGGTTTTGATTTAAAGAAAATAATTCTTTGTAAAGAAAATCCTTAGTTAAAGTCTATTAAAATGTTTGTGAACTCTAAAATGTATACTTTAAAATACAATTGTTTATAAAAAAAAGTGTTAAATGCAAAGAAGACACATTGTGTATATTTATTTAAGAACCACAGTTAAATTAACACAGTTAACCACATGGTAAATGGCTTTACTGAAGTGTATTTTGTTATTTCATCTGTCTTCTGTGTAATTTATCTGAATGGTTAATGAAATGTTCTTTATTTTTGTGTTGAAAGGTTTTTTACCTGCTGCTACCTACCAGCTATCAAACTAGTTGGTCTAAATAAAGTTGAGTGAAATTCAAAGTCTGGTCTTTTTCAAGTGTGGACACCTCACAGTCAGAGGAACACTTGACATATATATATATATAGATATAGATATATATATATATATATATATATATATAGATATAGATATATATATATATATAGATATAGATATAGATATAGATATATATACATACATAGCTTATTACATTACAAATATACTAAAGTTATTGTACAAATAAAATCCGTTGAGCTGGGGTCAGGTAGGCAGTTTCAGATCTGACTTATTTATATGGTGCTTGATGACTGCTGGATGTCAGACAATTAGCAATATATATGTTATATATTTTGCTGTAGGCTCTGTAGTGAGGCAGAGCAGAATGAGGCAAACATCTGAAAATCTCATCAGTCTAATGGAGACCCAGTGAACTATAACCCTGTCTGCTTTTGTAGAGAAGCACATAGGGAGGCCGGGTGCCTGGCTGGGTGGGCTTCAGATAGCAGCAGAGGGCTCACGGCCAACCATCTAACTCATGCTGGCTTGATCACTCCCTCACTTATCACAAATACGGGCTCAGCGCCATGGGAAGCCAGCCGATGCTGCTGGTACACTTCAGCGAGCTGTTTTTTTTCTGCAGCTGATGTGTGTAGCGGAGGTTGAGCTCCAACCACAAAATCACTGAACAGGAAAACACTGCACTCTACTGGTCCAAAGGTCGCATAATGCCATGGTTTTACCCTCTTGTGTGGGCAAAGTTCTTATTACTTCTTTTTACTTTCTTAATGCACCACATTATCAGGATTGAAAACAACAGAGCCACAAGAATCGTTTGAGGCAAAATTGTTAAAGGTAAACGAGTCCTGAAAATTAATAGATCATCAAACCTTTGCTTTTCTCCACACACCATTTATATATTTTTGAATAGAGATTCGTGAATGTACTGAAAACTTTGTCTCACTAACACTGAGAAATTAGTTACCCATAAAATCCCCTGAGTAGGAAATAATTAATTGGAAAAGAGAACATTCCTCATGGTTTTTCTTAAAATCGTTTTCCTATTTGCCTTCCTTTTGCTGTGCTTGTTGTGTGTACTTGTATTTCAAGTTATGTAGTGATGCATAAAGTCCTGATGACTTCTACCTAAAATATAACATCAGTTATATAGATGGTACGAATGCAGGCTTTTTCTAATAGAAGGTGCAAAAAAACCACCAAATATTTTACAGATACTAAATGCTGATCTTTACCTAATACAATGTATTTTAAAGGTAATACTGAATGTGTCATGGCACAGTGGCCCATGGAAATGGGATGGACTCAAGTGCAGTTTCAAAACCAGAGGTTTGAAGTGCGGTGTAACAAAAGTCTTTATTCACAACGCTTGGAAGCTAACAGAAAACTCAGACTAGCATTAAGGAACGTAAACTAGACGTCTGAGGCAAGAGAAACTATGGCCATAACAAAACTATGACTAGATTGCAGGGACAACTGGGTGCAGCGACTGGGCAGGGGAAACTGTGGCTGGCCAGGGCAGTGCTTGCAGGTGGAGGTTGCTTGGAGGGGGGAGGCAGGAGACAAAGGTCCAGGTGGGTACTACGTGCAATGCAGGGAGGCAGGCAGGAGAGACTGGCAGTTTGAAAAGGGAGAGGTTACTGGCAGCTGCATACCAGAATCCAGGAGAGCTTGTACGGATGAGGATTGGTAGGTGGGTTCCAGATGCTGACGAGAAAACAGAGAACTAAGGCAAGTAGACACAATGATACACCAAGGAACAGACATGAGGCCGAGAACGGACTAAAGTTGGCAGATAATCTGGCGAAGACTAGTTGTGTGCGCAGGTCATAAATACTGCTGGTGTGATTGCCATCAGGTGAGGAACAACAAAGACTCCACCCAGAGGGGAGGAGCCGATGCAGTGGAAAACTACCCAGACCATGACAGAATGGCTGTTTGAAGTATGTAAAAAAAGTTGTTTTAGAAGCCAGTTATCCATAATTATTCCAACTTTTCCAACTTTTGACTGACTTAATTATTATCACCTAAAAAGTTGTGGTAATTTAACTTAATAGTTAAAAAGATTCTATGAACTTGAATATTTTTATTTCTTTAACTAAAACTTTCCTTTAGCTGCTCACTTATTCACAAGGTGTCACTACAGCAGATGGAGCCGCATATTTGATTTGGTAGATTTTTACACCATGTACCCTTCCTGACACAATCTCCAAGGGATTTGTGTGTCCTCCCAGCCTTCAACCAGGGAGACTTTGCATGTTAGGCAAAGGTGTAAACCACTAACTCTATGGACCCACCAAATTGATTATTTAATCTACTTTTTTTCCTTTTACAGTTTTTCTTGATTGCTTAAACACATTTCTTGAAACTATGCCTCGTATTCCCAAAACAGTAAACACAAATCCATAATGTCTCACCCAATTTCCCAAACATCGTATTGTCAGGTCAAAATGAAGCTCTGGGATGTTTCTGATGATCTTTGGCAAGAGTGCATTAAGAATATATATTGTAGTTCTATAAATGCTAGACACTGTTTGATCCAATTTAAGGTTGTGTATAGGTTGCATTTTTCTCCCACTAAAGTGGAAAAAATATATAAGAACGTTTCAGCCCTCTGTGTTAAGTGTTCGAGTGGTCGAGGAACTTTATCTCACCTTTTCTTTCAATGCCAAAAACTACAGCTCTTTTGGAATCATTTGTTTGATTTTCTGACCAAAGCCATTGGCAGGGAGGTCCCATGTACCCCCTTTGCAGCATTGTTCGGGGTGTGTGAACTGGGATGGGCAAGGGACAAGACACAATGACCACAATTGTGGTCATTGTGTCAATGACCACAATTGTGGCTAGAAAGCTGATACTTCTCTGCTGGAAGTCTGCTAAACCTCCTACCTTCGAAATGTGGTTGAGAGAATTTGGAAATGTACTCCATCTGGAGAAAATCAGGTTTACCTTGTCTAACCGAGAGAGTGTGTTTTATAAGATTTGGCAACCAGTCATTAGCCTGATGGATAAACTTAAGTGAAATATACTCTATCTTAACATTTATGTATGCTGTATTACCACCTTGTTGACTTGCCGTCCACCTTCTATTGTGTTCTTTTGAAGGTGATTGTTGTATACTGCTCAATTATAAAATCAATAAAAATATATTGAAAAAAAAATGAAGCTCTGCACCCAAAACTATTAACTTTTGCTGAAAAACCAAACTTTGCCCACAGACAGCACACACAAGGCCTCAAAAACACACACACAACAACATAGTCTTACACTTTGGTGCAATAAATGTTAAACAATATTCCCAAAACTGGCAAGTTATGTTGCTTGTGGTTCTTCCCCTCAAAAACCTTTTCACATGATGAACACAAAAGACACAACCAATGTATATACAGTGGCACATTTTTTATCCATGTACCATACAGTACAACACACACCAAAAATATTATTCCACGTCAGCATCCTGTGTGTGTTCTGGGTCAGGCCAGAGAATCTCATCCACATCATAGGCTATATTGGCCCTGGCCAGGCAGCGGGGGTAAACTCCTCTTGCATGCCTGATCCACCCCTGGCATGCATCTACTGGTATGTCTAGGCAGGCCTCTTCCTTGGCCTGGAGAAGGTGAACACGGACATAAGGTTCTCAGTCATACACCTTCCACCACCATGCCGAAAACAACTTCTCTATCTACCAGTCATGAACCATAGCAGCGCGATGGAAGCTGACATTATCCCAAACAACAACGTAGCGAGGCTGCTCTGGCTGTGCTGGTTCCCTGTAGTTCAGCTGTAACATATGTCGTCTTAGACCATCAAGAAGAGCAAGGAGAAGTGTTATAGGGTCCTAGAATGGCATGGCAGTGGAGTACCCCTCATTGGCTGATGGCTACGCACAGAGTGATATTCCCTCCACGCTGACCAGGGACATTTACAATAGCCCGATGGCGAATTATGTTCCTGTTCCTGTTCCTCCTCCTCCTCCTCCTCCTCAACTTGCATGTCTTTGGATCCATTGTTTTAAACTTGAATGAACTGGCTTTGGCCCTTTTATCTATCCATCAAAGTTTCTGATTGGTGTGTGATACATTTCGACTCCTAGTGTTTCCACTTGGCTAATTGTGTGCTAATTGAGCTAAAGCTGTGCTGATGTGAGTTAATATTATTGACTGCTAGTGCTTTCTAAGTGACCACATGGAGTAAGCACTGACAAATGTAGGGATTTGTTTGTAGAGTTTTGTAGTAACAGTTCACCACATCTGACTCGTGTGGTAAAGCAGGGGCATAGTGTTTATAGTTCAGGGAAATAGGTGTGCTTTTTGGAAAGTGGCATTATGGTTTTGAAATTTGGGTTCAAAAGATTGGTTATAGTGTTTAAGCAACTGAGAAAAACTGTAATATTTTGCAGTTGTGAGCCCCTTCAAATTGTAACTTTATAGTATTCACTGTTGTTTCAGAGCGTGAGGATTAATTCCTGTCAGGCTGAGGACCGTATTATTTATTAAATTCAACAAATATGATCAAGAAAGACAGAAAGAGTTAACCACCCAACACCTGTTTGAAAGATAATGGAATCTTCTTTGCCATTAATATTTTCTCGAGTGTCTGGAAAGTTAAGCTAAAATATTATCTTTCATTATACTTGTTGTTCTTTGTCAGCACAGATAGGGACAAAAAGAGCTGTAAAATCAACTTCAATCTTCAAGGAGACAAAAGAATGATCATGGAATGAGTATCTAAAATAAGAGATTATGTTTAACTATGTTTAGTTGCAGGTGTGTGAGGAGATGAAGAAAGAATAACACAGCACTGTATTAAACCCAGAGTAAAAGATGGTTTGGGAAATAGTGAAGCCTGCCGAGCTGGTTTGGTAGCCTAGATTGAAGACTGATGATACTCTGACTGTTCACATGCTCCGAGATAATAGTTCATATCTTTGTGAAAAGCAGTCAACCAAAAACCTTAGATTTTTCACGAACGTAGTGAAAACAAATCAAGTCCAAGTATGCAAACAAGCTTGCAGCTTGAATGCTGTTGTCATTAAAGCAAAAGGGAGTTTCACTCTCATCTTGTTGACATTATCATAATAATAAGCTTTTTGAAATCAAAACAAATATAAAATGCAATACAAGTGTCTTTTAGATCAAAGCTTATTTAACAGGACTAATTTCATTTCAGGTTATTTTACTGCAGCATAAGCCAAGTTATAAATCTTTAAATTTGATATAACTGAATAATTGACACTGTCATGGGCCCTTATTTTAACAATATATAGGCTTTAGATATTTATTATTTACAATAAAGAAACATGTATTTACACCCTTACAAGACTATACCGGAAATCTAGAGTCAGGACCAGAAGGAGTCACGTGACACGCTCTACTGGTTAAACTTCCTGTTGTCACTTTAGTTAATTATTTCTTTCTATTTTTTTTCCCCCTTCTAACGTTTTCCTTTACTTTTTAAAATTATAAAGTCGAGTTATAATACGTGGCGTTTATTTTCCTTTGCTAAACCTTTCCCGAGTGTCTCTGAAACGAAGCGGTACTCTAAGGAAGTTTAACCGGTAGTGATGGGATTTCCGGCTCTTTTTAGAGATCCGGCTCTTTCGGTTCGGCTCACTAAAAAGAGCCGGCTCTTTCGGCTCCGAACCGGCTCTTCGGGTTGTTTTGTTGCTTTAATTAATTTATTATTAACAATAATATAAAATGATGCACAAAAGGAATTACTAACGTAAAAAAAAGTGGTTTTATTTATATATGTTTATATATAAATATATGCAGTGGCCCCTAGAGACAAAGCACGTACAAACTCCAAAACACATTTCTAGCATGAACTGAACTTCCAAAGCAGAGCTACTAGATCACTTAAATTACACAACTGAAAGCACATGTGTGCATTGTTTGTGTATTTATACACAGGCACTCATATATATTCAAATAATTTAAAAAAAAAAAAAAGTTCATTTACCTGTTACTACCACACACCAAATCTGGTCGTTGGTACTTGCTGGCTTGTGTAGCCACTAGGTAACAAAAGCTCAACACTGCGCCTAGCATCCTGGAGCACTTCTGTTGTGTTTTGTACGTGTTTTGGAGTTTTTACGTGTTTTGGAGTTTTTACGTGTTTTGGAGTTTGTACGTGTTTTGGAGTTTGTACGTGTTTCGGAGTTTGTACGTGTTTCGGAGTTCGTACTTGATTTGAAGTTTGTATGTGCTTTGTCTCTAGGGGCCACCGTAAATATACTTTTATTTATTCACTCCACATAAAATGCAATAAATAAATCATATAATACAAAAATCAACTATTCACATTTTCAGCTTTTTCCTTTTACAAATTTAAAGTGAAAACAACACAAAACACTGCAAGCCACAACACAATTAAATATAAATTATAATATGAAAACAAAAAGAACATGCACATTCTCTGTCATATGGACCTGCATGAATAAACTTTCTGAATCCTTTATCACCTGCAACCGAAAATAGCTGTGGATGATTACTATACCTTTCTAATGTGACGTTGTTGTCCCTGGCTCTCTTTCTCTCTCTCTCTCTCCCTCTGGCTCTGATCCTGTGCTACTGAGTGTAACTACTGCCCCTCCCCCCTTTGCCCAGCGTAAAGCACAAGGCTGGCGTGCAGAGTGAAGCGGAAAAAAAGTGCGAGAGAGAGGGTGAGAGAAAGAAAAAAAAATACAACCCACGTGACGGCTCGCGATAAGGAGCCGGCTCGCGATAAGGAGCCGGCTCGCGTCGTTCACGTCAAAGAGTCGGCTCTAAGAGCCATTTCGTTCGCGAACGACCCATCACTATTAACCGGTTGCTAATGTTAGCTAGCGTATCTTTCCTTCAGTGACAGGTGAAAGCTCGCTCCGTCCAGGCTTACCTTTTACCTGTTAAAATCGTTTTTACGTTTGTAGCCTCCTGTAGGTGATCAGTTTACAAATCAACACCATGGCCGGTCTGCTTTCATTGCATTGTGTCGCCTCTCTCAAGAAGTCCGGGAGTCTAATTCATTTTAGAAGCGCTGCTCTGGGGGTTCATATGAGACACTATAGCAGCAAAAAGGCCCCCTCTTCATCATCTTCGGAGTATCTGCACCAAAGCGTCGTGCCTTCCATGCATTACCAGAAGAGTTTACCCAGGTAAGGCGTTTTGTGACGAATTTGGACACATTGCTTTTTCATTTTCTCCAAACATGTCGCGCAAACTCAAAAAAATCTGTGGTTTCATGTGCGCCGGAGATGTCCAGCAAACAAAACAAAAAGGTGTCCTGAAATAAAGGTGACCCATTTAGCTTTTAGATCGATGTAGGTAAAAGGGCATGCTTGCGCTAAACTCAGTGACCACTAGAGGGTGACATGAATTATGATTAATGACGCTTAAAAAAAAATAGGTGTGTGAAAACAGTTCAGAGTTTGTGCAGGAAACATTATCCAGATATTTCAGTCCATAAGATGGCATCACACAGTTGCTGCACATCCATGATGCAAATCTCCCATTCCACAACATCCCAGACTGCTCGGTTAGATTGAGATCCGGTGACTGTGAAGGTCATTTGAGCAGAGTGAACATGGTGCTTTATACTCCTGGAGGCAGCCATCAGAGGATGGGTACACTGTGCCCAGAAAGAGATGGCCATGGTCAGCAGTAATACTCGGGTACGCTCTGGTGTTTAATCAATGCTCAGTTGGTACGAGATGCCCAAAGTGTGCCAAATAAACATTGTCCACAGCATTACATGATCACCATAGCCTGAACCATTCATACAAGGCAGGATAGATCATGCTTTTGTTTTGTTTATGTCTAATTCTGATCCTGCCGTCCAAATGTTACAATAGAAATCGAGACCCATCAGACATTTTAAATGAAATAAAAAGAAGAAAATGTCCCTAGTTTAAGAAAGCTGTTGAACATTTGGTTCTTGAACATGGGTCACCACATCACAGTGGGTGCTCTCTTCCGTTAAGTTGTTTTTATTATAAAACATACAAATGAATCGAATAAAACATGACTGACTTCATTTCCCTTTTGCTGTTTAGATTGCCCATACCAAAACTGGAGGATACTATCAGGAGATATTTGGCTGCCCAGAAGCCTCTTTTGGATGATGACCAGTTCAGGTGAGTTTCCACAAGTTAAATCAAACTTTTTATTTGATTATTTAAATGCTTTAAACCTAGTTGGAGCCATTGTTGTCATGTATCTGCAGAACAACAGAGAAACTTGCTCAGGATTTCCAGAATGGTGCGGGAAAGCAGTTGCATGAGGAACTGGTTGCTCAGGATAAAAACAATAAGCACACAAGCTACATCTCAGGTAACTATGACTATAGCCTAAAACTGAGCATCAAAGATGGAATAATCACTGTTAAATGAGGTTAAAAATGTTCTTTTGTGTCACAGCTCCCTGGTTTGATATGTATCTGTCTGCACGTGACTCTGTGGTGCTCAACTTCAACCCTTTCATGTCCTTCAATCCCGACCCAAAGACTGAGTACAATGACCAGCTGTTGCGGGCGACCAACATGGTGTGTTCAGCTGTGCGCTTCATGAAAACGCTACGAGCCGGTCTGCTGGAGCCAGAGGTTTTCCATCTGAACCCAGTCAAAAGCGACACGGACAGTTTCAAGAACTTTATCCGCTGGGTCCCATCTTCACTGTCCTGGTATGGGGCCTACATGGTGAATGCATACCCTTTGGACATGTCTCAGTACTTCCGCCTCTTTAACTCAACTCGGATTCCTAAGCATGGGCGAGATGAGCTCTTTACTGATGAGAAAGGGCGACACCTTTTGGTTATGAGGAAAGGAAACATGTACGTGTTTGACATAATAGACAGGGATGGGAATTTAGTGAAACCTGCAGAGATCCAGTCCCACTTGAAGTACATTTTGTCTGACTCGACACCGGCACCAGCCTTCCCTTTGAGTGTTCTGACCAGTGAGAACAGGGACGTGTGGGCAGGGCTCAGGGACAAGCTGATTGGTGCTGGAAACGCAGAGGATTTACGGGTCGTGGACAGCGCCCTTTTCTGTCTCTCCCTGGATGACGAGAGCATGCGGGACCATATTCACATCTCCCACAACATGCTGCACGGCAACGGCTGTAACCGCTGGTACGACAAGTCCTTCAGCCTCATTGTAACCAAAGACGGACAGGCAGCTATTAACTTTGAACATTCCTGGGGTGACGGCGTCGCTGTGCTTCGCTTCCAGAACGAGGTCTTTAAGGACACCACCGAGAAGCCACTAGTGCACCCAGGTTCGGCTGCTGCTGCTGTGGATTCGGCCTCTGCTGTGCGCAGATTGCAATTCAAGCTGAACAAAGAGCTGGAGAATGGCATCCAAAAGGCAAAGGAGAATATTGACTCTGCCGTATCAAAACTCACTATTGACGCCATGGAGTTCAAAAGAGGCGGGAAGGAACAGTTAAAGAAGAACAGGCTGAGTCCAGATGCTATAGCCCAGCTGGCTTTCCAAATGGGCTTTCTGAGGCAGTACGGACAGACTGTAGCCACGTACGAGTCATGTAGCACTGCAGCTTTCAAGCATGGCCGCACAGACACCATCCGACCAGCGACTGTACAAACCAAAAAGTGCTCACATGCTTTCGTTCAACAGCCTGGCAAACACAGTGTGGCGGAGCTGCAGGCCATGCTCGATGAATGCTCCAAATATCATGGGCAGCTCACCAAGGAGGCAGCTATGGGTGCGTGTGACATGTCAGCATGCAGATAAATTATGGTGATTTTGTACACCAGTAAACGCAGTGTTTTAAGCTGCAGATATCTCTGATGGTAATTATCTGTCATAGCAACAACACATCATAACAGGCCAAATCAGTAGTTTATCTGAGCTAAATATTTAAACCATAAAACGCTATAACCATGTTTAAATATTTCACAGCCCTCCCAAGATGATTTAATCAGAACCAAAGGAAAAAAACACCTTTAGTTTGGTTCTTTGTCCTCCTGCACCATCAGGAGTTGAGCAATCGATCTTTGCACACAGACATTTTTTATTTTACTGCTCTAAAAGTTCTTATCTGTACCAAATATTATGTAATCATCATGTTGCTGTGTGTTTAGGATTTGTGCACTTGTAATGCTTTAAAAAAAAAGTATATTTTTCAACAATAGCATCTCATTTACAGTTTAAAAAGTTGAATTTGCTGTAATATTTAATAAACAGTTTGCCAAGTAACCACCTAGTAATGGGCTAAAAGGACCCATTTTTATCAGCTGAACATCATCTAAGTGACCATGTGATTAAGTGTATAATTTTGCCCACACATTGAACAGGCCAAGCAATACTGTAGCATGGCCATGTAATAGTTAAAAATATAGCAGCATATGTTAAAAATGTAAATCTTTTTAACATATTCAGGGAGAAACAAACACATCAAAGTGTATGGTCTTAAAAACACAATGTATGATTGTCACTTACTTTTTTAGATTTATTCATTTAGATTTAATGATACTTAGGTAATTTTTTTGGCCTTTATGACTTGGGCTCTCTCTCAGAGCTCAAATCGCACTTCAGTCTGACATATGCAGATATCTGATTTACAAAAACTGGGATTCTCAGTTTTAGCATTTTTCTACTAAATGGATGAGCAAATATGTTTTGATATTAGCTTATTAGACATAGAGGGGCACGGTCTGCAATATGAAATTTTAGGTTTTTTACAGTAATGCAAGCAAGGTTAAGTCATAAGTCTTCTTATTCACCATAATGTGTGACTTTATTAAAGAATTATTTTCTTGAATGCATTGTTCGATATAAAAAACTGAAGTGTTAAGATAATGACTGATTAGCACTTTTTATTACACACAATGCTGACCTGAGAACAGTTCCTTCACTAACTGCTCTTTTTGCATCTCTCTCCAGGTCAGGGTTTCGACCGTCACCTGTTCGCGATGCGATACCTGGCCGCCTCAAAGGGCCAAGCTCTGCCCAGTCTGTACACTGACCCAGCTTACGCCGCCATCAACCATAACATCCTCTCTACTAGCACCCTCACCAGTCCAGCTGTCAGTCTCGGCGGCTTTGCCCCTGTGGTACCTGATGGTTTTGGTGTCGGCTACGGCGTCCACGACAATTGGATCGGTTGCAACGTATCTAGTTACCCGGCTCGCAACGTCCATGAGTTCCTGCAGTGTGTCCACAAGTCTTTAGAGGACATTTTCACAGTGCTGGATGGAAAGCCACTGAGCTAAGAGTGAACAAGTGTACTTTTACATATTGATAAAGGTAAGAGTAGGAAGGAAATTCAGGGAGAATAGAAAGGATGGGGAAAACTGAAGGGCAGCTCTTTGAAAACAAAGTTTCCTCTGTCATCCCTTAGTTATATATACACGTATCATAACAATTGTTCGGTGATGAATAGGACTGCTGGTGTGCGGCAGAAATCATAACCAGTTATTTTGGTAAAACTTGATATTCTAACATTTTGGTGAAAAATATCCAACTGTAGTGAAAAAATATCAGCAACTTCATCTATAACACTACAAAATGAGAGAATCAAAGAAAAATCAAGTGTAGCAAAATATAATTCTTATCTTTTCATATTCACTTTCAAGCCCTGAAAACAATAATAATAATATACAACATATTTTATTTACCTTCATTGAAAATTTGCTCGTGTTTGACTTCCTCAGCCCACAGTCATTC
This sequence comes from Diplotaxodon limnothrissa, assembly GCF_057381915.1. NCBI lineage: Eukaryota > Metazoa > Chordata > Actinopteri > Cichliformes > Cichlidae > Diplotaxodon > Diplotaxodon limnothrissa. The sequence goes on along the minus strand of NC_140617.1, from coordinate 15,583,727 downwards.
CAAATTCCCATTCAGACATTTGTGACCAACTCTTACATACATGCTGATGTTAGTGTGCTGTGGCCTAATGTTACTGTTAGCTGCGATTTAAGGTTGTTCATCCATCCATCCATCCATCCTCATCAGGGGGAGGGAGCCTATACCAGCTACCATGGGGCAAGAGGCAGGGTACATACTGGACAGGTCACCAGTTTTTCACAGGGCTAGCACATAAGAACAGACAACCGTTTGCACTCACATGGGCAATTTGGAATTATCAATTAACATAACCCCACTAACTGCATATCTTTGGACTGTGGGAGGAAGCCAGAGTACCTGGAGAGAACCTACGCAAACACGTGAAGAACATGCAGAGGGGCCTTCGCATGTTCTCCAAACTCAGCACCTTCTTGCTGTGAGGCAACAGTTTAAATATAATCCTGCCCCTACACAACTTGTGGTTTCTCAAGGAGGATCTCCACATTAAACTTTTTTCTTAAATGGAAGTGAAATACGAAGCAAATTTCCACTAATTAATGGCCATGATACACGTAATGCATATATAATATAGCTATCTTACAGTGTTATGAAGTGACACAGAGGCCAATTGAGTTACTGCTTATGTCAGAGAAATGAGGGAATCGTTGCTCTGTAAAAGGCCCTTCAGAAGGGTGTAGGGAGTGGGTTGAACTTGGAGCTCTGACTCTAGTTGGTCATTCATGCAGTTAAACTTCTCTGCAATAGTTGCCAGTCAGGATGCAGAGGATGTGCCTTTTTTTTTAATGATGTGAAGCTCAACCAGAGCATTTACAAATCACCACTGTAATACACTGAACTGTCATTAGTGTTAGATTACAGCCATTTGTTGTGCTTGAATGTATTTTAAAATTAAAAGTTAATTACCTCTGCTCTTTTATTTGCCCTTGTGATTCTTTACAGACAGCTGATCATTTAAGACAACACATATTCTTTAACCAAATCACTCTTTATTTAAAATAAAAAATAGTTCTACCAAAAGCAAATGTACAAATGCGGTAGTACAACAGAAACATCAGCTAAAGTAATTAAAATGAGCAAAATCCAGATTTTAGATGGGCTTGATCTTGAAGTGTAGGCCGATCAGACTGAAAACAAGACATTTCAGATCTTGCACCAGGTAGTAGAACACACGAAGGCCCTCAGGGTCCCTAAAAACACATGTGTGCTTACATCAGTAACAAATACAATTTACTTTCCACTTCCCAACTCCTGAATATATTACTTACTTTGACTGATTGACGTCAATCAAGGAGCCAATTTTGGAAGTTGTGAATGAAATGTGCTCGTCCCCGATGACAATTTCGAGTTCCTGTAAAAGATGAGACAAAAACAGGCCTCAGAAAATTATCTTGGGAGAAAATCATCAGTGCAGAGTTGATGAAGGTGAAAATTTAGGTCACTTTCTTTCATAAGTAGAAAAGTTTAGGTCATTTTCAGAGTGCTCTCAACTTTATTCTTTCTCCACTATGATCTTATTGGTCACAGAAAAATCCATTTGGTTGACCTTCTGTCCGCACAGGTTTGAATTAAAGGATGAACTGCAGTTGACTGCTCACTTTTAAGTAAAGTAGCCAAAGACCTTATCAAACTGGGACATTTCTTCCACCTTCCGTCTTATTATCTGCATGCTCAATTTGCAAAGGGTTAGAAAAACTAAAACTAAGAGTATAACTATATTAGAAAATGATTCTTTCATAGAAGGAAATCACACTCAGAAGATAAGCCTGAACTTTCAAACAATAACTTGTTTTAAGCAGCCATTTATCCCAATGGATGATATGACCCTTGAGCAATCACTCCAGGTATGTAATAGGAAACAGAACAAAGATCTAGAGTATGAATGACTGACTAAATGTTTATCAGTTTTGCTATTAGAACTATAACATATTCCAGGATATTGAAGTTAAAAAAAAACTGCCAAATTTATTCACACCAATATTTTATGTAAATCATAAAATATTCAGATTGTGAAAGTATAACTTTGCATGGAGATATTAAACAGAGTGCAATTACAGTATCAGCAAAATCCAACTGATGCTGTAGGGTCATCAAGTCAGATTTTTCTTTTTTAAATCTTCCACAGATGGAAACGATAAGCCTCAGTATAACCATGAGGTCTAAGCGTACCCAACCCAAACCAGGAAGAAAATGGAATAAAAGAACAGAAACAGTCCACTTCTCAGCAGTTTTCACTACTGGATAAACTTAGTGTGGTTTGGGTGAAGGAGCTGCCTGGATACAGCATGCAAAAGGCAGGATTGAGAATCACCACTCTCAGCGAAGGTACCAGAATATTTTCACAACAGCACACAGACTGTACTTGCGATGTGGAATAGTTAAAGACCGCCTTGGACAGTTGCCTATTGCAATGTACCTCGAAAACTTTAAATCTGCATGGCATGAATGAAAATAGCTCAAACTGTAATAACTGGGAGGACACGGGGTAATAAAGAGGTCACAAACCTGTCTGCCAACTCTATCAGGAGGCGGCCACAGAGCATCATCTTCCTTGGTGATTTCACTGTCGTCAATGATCCTCTTCAGCTCCTCCATCACACTTTTGTGAACATATGCCTGGTTGGCACACCGGAAAACGCACAAGTCAGATTTAAATTTGTACATTTCGAGAAACAGCATTAATTTATAACCACATACATGTTGTTTGAGCATGATGACCGAAACTACTTCTCGAAAAATAACCAAACAACCAGCTCTTACTTTACAGATATCTCACCACCCCTTACACATACATTTAAAATCAATCATACGTTACCTCTTTCCTGATCATTACGTCATTCTTGTAGTTACTGTTGTTTGCATATCTCAGTTTACCTGCGGGGGAAAAAAGATTAACTTTAACGTGGGAAACTGTGTATCGTTTCGAACAAAACGCCCGAGTTTGTTATCAATCGCTACAGGCCGCATGGCGCGTACGCACTCACAGGATAAACTCAAAACATTACTGCTTATATTCTAAACCACACGCTATGGTAATAATTATCTTATTTATATAAAAACAAAGTTAGTAATCAGCATTACTCCTGCAGCTAAATCCAAACGGAGAATTTGGCTCTTTGACTCCGCTGCGGCCTAGCTAAACCGGTTAGTTTCGAACCACGGACAGCTAACGCGTCTGTATTGCCGCTCAAATTACACTTACCGTCAGGCCTGAACTCAAATTCTAGAAACTCGTGTCCAAACTTCCCCTTGTGTCCGACATAATATCTCAAATAAAAGTCGCTTGTTGACATCTTTATTCTACAGAAAGCGTTTTCTGCGCAAGTCCGATGAACAAAACTGAGCTAGCAAGAGCAGCCCAGAGCCTCGCCAACCGTATACGCATGCGCAGAGGATTATAGCTGAGGGGCTTTTTTGACCAAAGTTTTGTCTCAAAGGTCATATTCCCGCGATAATTCAGTCATTTTTTTACTTTAAGAATTTAGACTTAGGGTTTCTTTTTTTTAAAGTTTGTGTCAGTTTTTTAAGTTAACTAGCAACTTTTTTTCTTTTATGCCTTTAAAATATTCCTTATTTGCACATCGATTTATTTTTAGTTTGATGCATCTTTGATTGTTTGTTAGTTCAGAAGTATAAAATAAATATTATTTTTTATTCATTTAATCACCTATTTTTGGAATAAAACTCCGTTAATAAATACAATTTCTGGCTTCCTCTTGGGGTATGTATAAATCTATGACAAGACCCAAGAATGTGCTTTTTAAGACGCCAAACCATAATCCTCAACAACTTCTACAGATGTACAGTATGGAACAATTCATTATTGAAGCACAACATTGTTTATTAGACTCTTCTGGTCCTCTGTAAATCTTCTAAATGGCTTTGTTACATTACAAAAGAAAAAGAAACAGTTGAATAACTATATCAGTAATTAATTGTTAATTATTTCCAGTTTTGTTCATTTGTTTGCTTGATTTTACTTAAGCCATCAATTCTTGGTTGGTGTTTCTGCATTCATTTATCATCAGGTTCTTCCTGAAAGAACTCACGCAGGGCTGAACTTTGCAGCGTCTTTATACGTGTCGCATTTTTCTAACGTCATCAACCCGCTCTGGCGCACAGGAAGAGTCTGCACGTGTGGTGGTTGTAAACTTTGAGCCATGGCAGGCGCGTTTTCACAGGAGCTTGAGGATCTGTTGAATCCTTTGCCAAAATTCGTGGATCCGGAGGATGATGATGACGAGGCTACCAAAGCCAGAGTGGTGGACCGGTTCAATGAAGACGACAATGAGGATGAAGATGCGGCCGGCCTCAGCGCTCTGCGGAAGCGCAACACCTCCCTGCTTTCGGACACAGATAGACGGTATGTGGGAAAGCCAGTGTCCCGAAAGCAGCTGCTTAGAGAGACTGAGGAGGATGAACATGATGTTGAGGAGGAGGAGGAGGAAGAGGAAGAAGGTGACGAAGATGATTCAGTGGGGGATGAAGAGGCAGATGACGATGAAAATGCTTCAGAGGAGGAAGACGATGATGAGGAAGAGTTGTTGATGGGCAGTGATTCAGAACTCGATGTTAATCTAGCTTCAAAGAAGAAAGCAACTGACATCACCTTTCCTCAGAAAGTAGACTTCCATAAACTGACAGAAGGTATGGATGACCTGGGAATGAGCGAGGATGATGATGAAAGCCATGAGGAGTCTGAAGGCAGTGAAGAAGAGGAAGGCTCTGATGATGATGATGATGAGATGGAAAGCGAGCAAGAGGATGATGATGATGGAGTGGTGCGCACGTTTTCCCAGGACAAAGTAGATGAGGAGGTGGAGAAAGGAAAGGCGGTGAAGAACCAACTGGCCCTGTGGGACCAGCTGCTCGAGGGCCGGATAAAAATCCAGAAAGCTTTGGTGACTGCCAACCAGCTTCCTCAGCCACAGACTTTCCCAGAGTTCAAGAGGAGAGGTGGGGGGGAGTTCACAGCGGCGTTGAAGAACACTCACAAGGCTCTGAAGGCTCTTCAGAGGTCCCTGCTGGAGTTGCATGACCAACTTCTGCACCAGAACGCTGACACGAGATCCATCGACATGGGGGAAGACGAGGAGATAACCAGCGACGATGAAAAGGAGGGATCAGCGCAGCAGGCCAGAGCGCCCAAACGAAAACTGGAGATGGCAGAGTACCCGGACTTCATGGCCAAACGGTTTGCAGCTTTCCAGCCTTACTGCAATGCCACGCTGCAGAAGTGGCACGACAAAACAAGGCTGACGATGGGCAAGAGCACCAAAGGGTTTGGGGCGTTTGAGAGGAACATTCTCACCCAGGTGGAGCAGGTGCTGATGGACAAGGACAGGCTGTTGAAGCGGACCCAGACCCAGCGCTCAGAGTACCGGGTCCTGGGGAAGGTGGAAGCCCCTGCTCTCACATCTGAGAACATCCCCATGGAGGGAGGCGAGGTGTCGGAGCAACAGCTGAAATCCAACACGCATCTGAAAGATCTCAATGAGGACATATTTGATGACGACGATTTCTACCACCAGCTGCTGAGGGAGCTGATCGAGCGTAAGACGAGCGCAGCGGACCCCAACGATCAGGTGGCTATGGGCCGGCAGTGGCTGGCCATCCAGAAGCTGCGCAGCAAAATCAAGAAGAAAGTAGACACTAAAGCCAGCAAGGGGCGCAAAGTCCGGTTCCACATCCACAGCAAACTGGTCAATTTCATGGCGCCGATTGACCACAGCTCGATGAGCGACGAGGCCCGCAGCGAACTCTACCGAAGCCTGTTTGGTCAGAACACTTCTATGAGGGAGTGACATTAACATGCTGAGATTCCCAGGACTGAATGGCCACTCTCCTTTAGCAGGAACTCTTCAGACTGTCTTACATACTGAACTCAAAAGAACGTGCAGTTCTGTAGAAACGTCTTTCATACCAAAGTGCTTCTTTATTTAATCACAAGAGTGCTACTTTAAAAATTCACACTGTTTTTCCATCACATGTGAATGAAGTAAAGTGATTACTTGAACTCGTTGTATGACTTTAAGTAAATAACTGTGGCCAGTCCCATGCAGCCAGTTCACGGAAGGTTCCTGCTCCAGTTTTGTTTGTCTTTTGTTCTTTGCTTTTATTTTTTGCTTTTCCAGTGAAAAAAAAATCCAGAAACCCTGCTTAGTGCATACTGTTGATTTGGGGCACAGCTGGGAATATGTGACACATTGCATATGTTGCAGGGCTACATTAGCCTGGACTGAGATCAAAAAGAAAATTAATTTTCATGTTTAACTATTAGGTAATAGTAAAATTAATTTTAGATACGTTATTACAAATACACATTTAAACCCTGACAGGAAAGCTTTCTCAATTGTTTGAATACATGGCAGCATTGAAAGCAGATATTGTGATTTGGAAAATGTAAAAAAAAAACAAAAAACAACAACTTTGAGTCCTGTGATACACCGGACACCTCTCCATGTACCCCACGCTCTGCCCTATTACAGCCCTGATGAACTTCTGCCTTCTCATGATGCTAAATTGGATATGAAGTTAAGAAAAATGCATCGATGGTTTACACTAACAGAAAAAGAAAGCTGTTTTCTGTTAACTCACTGTTTTTAACCGTTTTCACATGGAAGTTATCGCCGTTACAGGATGAGCCTGGTGTCAAAATGCAGGTAAAAATTATGAGTTGTTTTAAGCAGTTAACCCTTTAAAGTTTACCAAAATAATCCTTTTCAATTTTGGTCCAGTGAATCAGAAAACAGAAATTTTAAGTATTGAAACTATGATGTATGACATGATATTGATGCTCTTGGTTGTAGGAAAAAGTATTGTGATTTGAGCTTTAGCTTAAATGTGTCTATCAGCCCTTAAAGTGCTGTGTTTATAAAGTTAAGACATGAGGGTTTTTATTTGCAAGTAAAATACATTTGTGATTTAAATTCAGATGTTTCGTTTGTTTTTAAGCTGAATCTTGTGAGAACTCAAACTGAGTTTTATTGTTTTATTTTATTGTCTACCTGCAGAAGTCTCAGTACATTTTTCACCAATTACAGCATCGGAAATTGTTAAACAAACGCAATCTACATGAATATCTGCTGACGTACACACAGCATGCCTCACTCAATTCAAGCCTACCACAACCACATGTCTGATTTAATGTGCAATGCTTCCAGTTGTCTGTTAAGCAGATTATGAATGGCTAATGTAGACAAAGCAGTAACAAGGCTTTGATGTCACTGCAGGTCTGTACTTGCTAAAGTGTGCCTGTGTCATGCGTTTATATTGTAATGTTTGGCATTTTCTCCTTTGGGAGACAATCTTACACAAGGCAATTTCAATATCGAGCTTCAAAACAGTGCTGAGTCAGAATGGCATCCGCACAGTGCCGGCAGGTGCTGCTGGTGTAGGAGTTCCCTTTAGCATTATTATTTCTCTCATGATTAACAACACTTTAATGCTGGGTTGATCTGACACAAGCGAACATCATTTTATTGTGACACCTCTTCCATTTGGAGCACATGCTCGTGCCCCAGAGCACACCCACTGTTAATGCTGGCTGCACACCATTCAGTATGGAGTCAACCTACAGGACTCAGCTGTGAGGAAAACAATCCATTTAAGGTTCACATTTTACTTGCAAAAAAACTTTTAAGGGCTCTTTGGGGCATTTTATCACAACGCAGACATAAAATGCCACTCCATATCTTTGCTGCCTCTACAGCACTAAGCAGCGTGTGGCACTTCTCTCTCAATTTGTGACATCAAGAATAACACAACACAGAACGGTCTTCATTAAAGAAGCTTTTAAAGGTGAAAATAACAGTACCTGAGCAGTCAAACATACAGAAAAGAAACTGCATTAAACAACCTTAACAGAACACGCAGATCATATTAAATCGATCTCCTTTTAGAGTTCAGTCCATCTTCTTTTAATGAAAACATCTTAACATGCATCTGACAGTTACAAGGAAAAATTATACTTTGTGGTAATTTCTTAAAATGATAAATTTTCCTGATTTCGTAATATTAAATGGGTAAATGCAAAATGAAACTCCATATTTAGTCCACAAAGACCATCTTTGGCGGTGATGTAGTACATCGGGTGTTTGAGGCATAAATTGGTTGTTTCAGCTGAGCTTTTTGTTTAATCATTTTTAAACAGATCTTGAAAAAGAAAAATGTTAGTTTGCACTGATACGGGGAATCAGCAGCATGTCACTTCACTTCATTTATTGGATCGTTAAAGGCTGTCGAGTGTGTGAATCTTTTTGCAGACAGTTTCTCCAGCTCCGTGCTGGATTAAAGGCAAGCAGCAGTTTGAAATGAAATTAAAAGTGAGTGCCTTTTTTCACTCCTCCCTCGATCAGTGTCATCCAGTACACAAGTTAAAGAGAAAATTTTAACTGAATACCTCTGCTGCGAACCAGCTCCACAAAGCCTCCTTTCATTTGAATAAGTCTAAGCAGAATCGCACCAAAAGGAGGCTTTTTGAATTCCCGGAAGTTATGCTGCCTTGTTGCAGTAGCCATGACGAAGAGCAGCACACTCAGGCAAACCATTCTCCTCTTCCCTGAAGGAGTGATGAGCTTCAGTGGGGCCGACTGCTCGACTCTATGTTCGGCTGCTTCTTCTCCGTCCCATAACCGCTGAACCACCCGTTCAGCCGTTTGGTCAAACCGCCGTTCAGAATGTCCTGGATGTGCTGAACGATGAGATTTATTGCAACTGCGTTGAAAGACAGATGTTACATGGTTACAGATGGTCTCAGTTTGTAACTCTGTTTTACTGAGAGATACAAACTCATCATCCAAAAAGAGTTAATACCCCCAAAACTTACAGCTCATCTTTAATCATCAAAGGTCTAAGCTATTTTACAGAATAAAACGGCACAAAATAATGAAAAAATATATGTAATTGTCTCTTTGTTTACCATAGCTACACTATTTCGCTTCTATGGCAGATATTATAAATTGTATATTTTAAAATATATATATTAAATGAATTGTACAGCCCATATTATATAGAAATCTTGGTCTGTTACTTCTTACAAAAACACATTATTTTTTTGTGACACTTGTAACAATACATTTTAAAACTTAAGGTATGTTTGGGTTAATTACACTCACTGGCCACTTTATTAAGCACACCTGTCCAGTTGCTCGTTAACACAAATATCTACTGGGATTTTCCTAAGCAGCCATCTCTACGGTTTACAGAGAAAGGCAAAAATACTGATGGCACTGAGTGCCACGCGTGTGAGCAGGAAACTGAGGATACACCAAGCACAGGGCCACCAAAAATTGGACAATAGACGGAAAAACGCTGCTTGGAATAAAGTCACCACAGTAAGCCTGTTGTTCCATTCTTTGTATGTCAATGCTCCTGTTCCAAGTCAGACCTAAACAAATATTTCAAATATTATGTGTAGAAAATTAGACTACTGATCATCTGGAAAGAAGTCTCATGATCTAAAAATCACAATTATACCAAAGCCTGTAATGTTTTTATATGCATGTCTTTGCCACATCAACAAATGTTGTAGCAGATTTATGGCAAGAAACATTTTTACAATTAAAAAGCCACAGCGGCACATATACATATAAAACCTGACCAAGAAGCAATCAAGGGGAAATGGTCGGAGCAGGTGTGTCACGACAAAATCTTCAGAGAGCAGTGCAGTTTTCTTTTACAGCTTTCCTAAAACTAGACAAAGCTGTTTTGTCCTCACCTTGCTTCCTGAGTATGAAGACCACAATTCCCAGCAAGGAGATAAACACAGCTGCGTCCTTGCTGATAAACACTGTTGAGTCTCCAAAATTTGCTTCCACTAGATTTGTTTTTCTAAATAATCTGTAATGTAGTCTTTATGATGCACTTCCCAGGCAGACCCGCCCCCAGAACAACCAAAAAACTACTTACCAATGTTGTCAACTCCTCTCGGTATTATCACATCAGCATATTTCTTTGTCTAAACAAAGTCAAAAAAAAGAAAAAAGAAAAAAGAGCAAACATTTTATCTTTGACTCCATGTTCAGGGACAATCTGCAAATGTGCTAACAGAATATGGACTCACCGGCAGACAAAACTCTTCAAAAGCAGGCTTGACAAAGGTGATGTATTGGGCTAGAACGCTTTCCAAATCCCGACCACGTTCACTGATGTCACGGAGCACTGAAGGAAAACGAGACAAGGGAGAAAACGTTTAAACTGCATAAAGTATTTTAACACTTTTGTATAATTTCTTCCTTTTTTCTATTAAAAAAGTGAAAAAAAAGAAAAGATAATGAGTTAATTACTGAGTTGATCTATTGGTAGGTTGTTTAGCTACCTATAAGCAGACCCACTGTGTTTTCCCAGCTTCTAGTTTGGAGGTTAAGCCAAGAACCTGCTGTATGGTAGCAATTTTAACAGGAAAACAGAAAAGCTTGTTTCCTAAGATGCCAAACTAGCTTTAATTTTCAAGAGCCCTTCTTTGCAGCCCCCCTGCACCACGGGACCTCATTTTAAAAACAACTAATTCAATGAACCGTTACGTTCATCCCCCCGCCCCGTGCTTATAAACATAACAGATTTGTCTCGCCATGCGTCACCTCTCCGTGACAGACGAGTGTCTGCATCCGTATCCACGAACAGCTTCATGTGGAAAAAGTCTCGAATCTCCTGAGAGTAGAACATCAAGATGCCCTCAAACAGCACCACGTCAGCAGGGTACAGTGTCATGGTCTCTTCTTTCCTGACATATATTAAAACAGAAAGAAGGTTAAACAGCATCCACTGCAGTGAAAAATGATAAGAATGGCGATTGGAGAGATTAAAAAGCTTGCGAGTTATTCTGAAAAAAGGTCTTGAATTCTATTAAAGCTGCAGCACCCCAAGAATGTACTGAACCAAGAAATTATGTCTTGTTGCAAATGAATTTTTTTTTCTTTATTTTAATTAACTTTAACAAAAATGAAATCTCAAATTTAAAACAATTTTAAAAAAAACTATAAATAAATAATTAACTTTTCATGTACTGTTTCACATTTGAACACTTTTACTACAAAGCGCACTCAGATTTTCCCAGGCAGTTATGGGCTTCCATTCATTTCACTATGATATGAAAATCAATTTGCCCACCACAGTAGATATAATGCATGTCTTATGTATTATGATGCTTCCATTGATGCTGCATCAGAGATCTCTTTGTGTAAGCTGAAACCTGCTGAAACCCCTTTTAATGTTGTGCCTGTATGAACAGTTAGTCACCTGGAATGGGAAACAAAGTCATAAACAGGAATGTGGACCGTTTTCCCCTCCTTGATGTCCCACAGGGTCGCGATTATGAGGTCATTGTCAAATGCATCTATAGAGAAGGAAAGAGCACAAGGTAGTTAAAACCAAAAGTCACATTTGGCATGAATGAACATGAATGCTTACGTTTCAATGCTCGAGCCCCCTCTGGCCCAGTGACTCAGCATGACTCACAAATGCAGAGGCGATGTACCTGGGTGGTCAAAGTTGAACTGGCCCTTGAGCGCCTTAGCCTTCTGTTCCGGGGTCAGGGCCCTGTAGAAGCAGTCCTGGCTGAGGATGGCCACTTGCCGCTGGTGGTGGTCGATCTCGTTCTGGCCCAGCAGCTCCATGATCTTACTGCACACCGACGACTGAACACAAACAAAGAATCAGAAACAAGTGATCCTCGTTACACGATTTAACACGGCCTGATATTTTTGCACTGAAACCAACATTTACTTACACTTGACGTCCTAATCATGTAAAAACACAGCATAGTCCATTACTGGAAATCATTGACGCCATTTCAGACACATAACAAATAACTGCAGTTTACTCCCTGTTCAGATAACATGTCTGGGAGAACAGGTGGTTCTGTGAGCAGTTACTCCTGTGGGAAAATAGAGGCATAACACCAGGAAGTTGAAGCCACAAACAACTGACTGTTGAACCACAACCACCTTCACCTAAGAAGTCAGCATACCGTCACCCATATGAATAATGTCAAGAGATATGCCAGTCTTGGATTCATGGAAATACAAGGCTAAATTAGTTAGCCAAACAAATCCCAACTAATTAAATGTAGGTCAAAAACTATGCTTGTATGATGAAAATGCAAAACATGTTGCTAATACAGAGAAGTGCTCCAAAACAGGGCCTCATAGCACCAATCTTCAAATACATGTTGAAGATTAAATAAAAAGGACAAATGTACTTTATTTTATTTGAATACAATTTTCCCAACTTCAGAAGCTTGTTTTATGTTCTTATATGATAGTTTTTGTGCTTCGGTGAATGACTTTTTATATCCTGAATAACTGTTAAAACTTTTACGTATCATTTCAGGTTATTTCATGGATCTGCGCCTCGTTTCTTGTTAGATGTATTGATTTATGTAAACTTGAGCCAATCAAAATATGGGACATTTTCTCAGATTTAGTATAAAAATGCTGTGCAATCCTGTCATAAACTGGAGCCCTGGTTCACCCTAGAGACTGTGTTTATTGTGATTATCCACTTTGCAACAAAATGTGATCATAGTGCAGCATATTCTGATCATCCAAGACAGAATACTGGAAACTACTGGGAACCTATAACATGCTGCACAATACAGAATGCCAAAGCACATATTTAGTCTGTCGTGGCACCAAAGGCGTCTATATTGTCAGTGTCAAGCAGGTCAGTGAAATGAGATAAAGTTAACATCAAGCGACTTTGAAACAGCGGATACATTGTGTGACATCAGAAAATCATTTAGAAAGCGCAATAAAAAGAATAACATCAAAGCTGCAGCCTCCAATAGTGATAATCATGCATCCATCTGCTGCAGACAGCACAGTGCGTTAACAGTCAGTTTTTTCAGCTTTCTTTGTCTGCAAATGCATTTTACACTCCTCGCAGCCAGCGCAGCTGATGCTAATTATGACAAACCTCACTCCTCCTTTTCCTCTTTTCCATGATCTTCGCCACTCTTTACATCCCCTCTGATTTAAAAAAAAAAAAAAAAAGCATGAAAAACAAAATACGGGAGTCCTTCACGGAAGTTTGAAATCTGAACATCAATCTGGTTTCAATGGGGGGGAAATGACAGTAGTGTTGACAGTGCACGTTTTCTGATTTGACATGCAGTACTGCGGCCTGCGTAACTTTCACTACTGATCAACACAACAACCAGGCCGAGTGACTAAGTAATGTTTTTAAACTAAACTTCTTTTTTCCGAGGAAGAATACGTTTAATTTCTTAGTCCTGCCCTCTTCATCCCAAACGCATAATCTAACACAACAGATATTTTAAAAAAAAATCAGACGCCTCCAAGAAATAATCCAAAGGAAAAAAAGAAGAAGAAAGGGTTTATAATATAAAAGCCAACCTTTCCGCTGGCTGTCCCTCCGGCCACACCGATGAGGAATGGCTGCCGAATATTTGAGTCATTTTCGGCTTGGTCACCTGGCTTTGTCTCGCTGTCTCCTGCCATGTTTCATCTGCAGCGCGCACCGTACCTCTACGCCGGGGGAGTGCGCGCTCCTCCCATTTGATGATGGTGTAGGCGACGGTGAAGTTGGTGGTGATGATGACGTTCAAGGGCAACAAATCGAAGATGAGGATGCTGATGATGAAATCGCTGACAGGTAGTAGCGGGTTCCTTTTTTTCTCTTTTCTTTTATAAATTTTACTTGTGCAGCAATTTAACATTATTAAAAACACGGACTGTTTTTCTTTGAGTTAAACAGATGTCAGTAAGCTGACTAGTACTCTAAGCCTTGAACACGTGGATTAATCAGCACAAAAAAAAATCCACAATCATTTTGATGAAACGTAAACTGTTTAAAGTGTAGAGTGGTGTATGGTGGTTAGTTCTCTCGTCTCACATCAGAAGTTCCTGTGTTTTCCTTCAAACGATCCATCTTCTTCCCATGAAGAAGCATCCTTCCACACTTTAAAATAGGGATGTTAGACATAAGGCCCTGGGGCCAGAATTGGCCTAGCAAAGGCTCAAATCTGGCCCACTGGATGGATGTCTTTAGAAAATGTGAAGGAAGTAATTAATTTTTGGACATTTGAATGAATGCTAATAAGTTTTGCAGCTTTTCCTACTGATAAGGAACTGCCCCTTGGTAATAGATAAAGAATTAAATAACAGAAAGGTTCAACTTTCACCATTGACTATAGAAACATATGTTTTTACACTGGATCTGCAAAAAAGGGGCATTTTCTGTGAATTAACAGAGACCTTCTTTTTTATCTGATGAGCTACCAGGATTGTTTTTCTGTAATTTCATACTTTTATTTCTAGCAAGTTAAGCCAAAATAGTCTTTCTTCCATTAATGAGAGCAGCATTTCTTTAGCATGCGGAAAAACTAAGTTGCACTGTTGCAATTACTCTTCTTTTTCTCATATTAAGATAGTTCTTGTTTAGTATTAAGATATTAAATGTTTATTTAAACTTATTTTCACTGACAGAAAGGGGAGTTTCACTGGTCTGGCCCTCTTAAGATCAAAGTGAGCTTGTGACCCGTTATAACAATGAGTTGAAATTCCTGCTTTAAAACCATGCACGTTGGCTAGATTAATTAGTGATTCGAAACTGACTGTAGGTGAGAATGTGAGTGATTGTTTCTCTTTTTGTGTTTGTCCTGTGATTGATTGGCAAGCTTACCAGGGTGAAGAAAATGGATGGATGAACAGTTTTGGGTAGTGTGATATTAGCAAACACGATTCAGATGCAAAAAAATGAACAAGTTGGCTACAAGATGGAGGAAGGTGGAATGTTACATTTAATATTTTAGGTAAGTATGAAGAAATTTGGACAGTTATGAAAAAATATGGCAACATGGAAGGGCATCTTTATAGAAAAAACTCCAAGACTGTCCTTTAAGTACAATTTTGACCACGTGGCATGGGAATGTCCAAGAGTGTCGACTATTTTTAAAATGGTTAAGAAAAATCTCTCTGCATTGTTACATATTTTTGTGTATGTATATGCATTTTTTCCTTTCTTTCTTTTTCTTTGGTTCTTTTTTTTTTTTTTTTTTTTTGGGCTCGGTCGGATGAACCGGAAGTGCTTTTTCGTGGTCTGACCTCTGCAGTAACGCTGACAGGGCTGTATGAAGCTGAAACTCTGCTCAGCGGAAGGTGGTCAGGGTTTATCTTCTGATATAAAGTAAATACTTTTCCTCTCTACGGCCTGGAAAACGGGACTTTGACACCATGAGTACCATGTTCGCAGACACCATTTTGATCGTCTTCATCTCAATTTGTACAGCGTTGTTAGCCGAAGGTGAGCCAAATCTGTCTGACAGGTCGAGGCAGGCGTTTTACCGTGCTCCAAAAAACACTGTTATAGCTCAGAATTTTACATTACTCCGGATTATATGGTAGGGAAACGTCTTCAATGTTATTAATATTCATTAATTCGCAATTTTGTTGCTTTTGTTGACCTGTACTTTGTTAATGACTGAATACAGCTTAACGTTTGTGTCTTCCGGTTAATTTCGCAATAAAAGCCTGAACTTACGTTTGAGACGCTTTCCTCGGGGAGAATATTGACTTCCTCGCTATCTACATTAACAATTTGAAAAAGATAAATAAAAAAAATATTTGTTACAATTTAATTTTGTCTAAATGTTTAGTTTAGATACGGAAGTAAGACATTATTTAACCACATTTGTGTATGATTTACATTCCAGAGTAGAAGTAGAAGTCTTTTTGTTGTATTTTGTCAGCCTATTAGAGCGAGTGATGAAGAGAATAAAGAATTTAAAGATGGGTAGTCCAGAAGACATACCTGTGGCAGTATGGAGATGTTTAGAGGGGAGAGAGGGCAGTGGACTTTTTAACTACATTGTTTAACACAATCTTAGAAAGTGAGAGGATGCCTGAGGAATAGAGAAGACGTTTACTGCTACCAGTTTTAAACAATAAGAGTGATGTGGAGAGCTGTAATAACTGCAGAGAGATAGAGTTGATGAGACATGCCATTAATCTATGGGAAGGAGTTGGTAAAGCTAGTCTAAGAAGAGAACTGATCATCACTGAGCTGTGTGGACCGTAGAGGAGGTCCATGGATAGAGTGAAGGAGGAATGCAGAGGGTTGGTGTGACAGAAAAGGATCCAAAGCTTATTGGATACTGTGGCTGCAGAGATTTCTTCTGATTCAGGAAAAGGTTTCAGAAATGTGCAAAAACTTCACATATTGATCAGTGTGAAATGTTGGAAACTTCAGTGGCAGTTTTCAATTTTTTTTAAATTTTATTTAAACAATCGTATTTTCTCCTCAGGGATTACCTGGGTTTTAGTGTATCGGACTGAAAAGTACAAGAGGCTAAAGGCTGAAGTGGAAAAGCAAAGCAAAAAACGTAAGTGACTCAAGTGTTGTCTTGTTAACTTGCTATTTTTTTCAGATTGTTAAAAGATTAATTTTGTCCTCTCTGATACTAGTTGAGAAGAAAAAGGAAACCATAACTGAATCTGCTGGACGCCAACAAAAGAAGAAGATTGGTAAGAACCCTGTAAACAAACCGGTGTTCTGCTTTTATGATCAGCCCTTCTCCTCTGGATAACAGTGTTTTGTGAATGATTGTGTTGCAGAAAGGCAAGAGGAGAAGCTGAAGAACAACAACAGAGACCTGTCTATGGTGAGAGATGTTTTGTTTCCAGTTAATATGCAGCCCAGGCTTAATGTCTGATACTGGGGTTGTCTAGTTATCGTAGTTTAGCGAGGTCATTCCATTTAAAGTCAACTGAATCTGAAAAAAGTTCCCACACAAACCCTTCAGAATGACCATTTCGTTTTCATTTCAACAACTGTAGCATATTTTTTGTTCTTAAATCAGTTGAGAGGCGGGTCAAAATTTTGCCCGCTGATCATTCCAGTCAAACCTTATATATTTTAATTTAAGTGTTTATGGTTAAATGTATGCGTTTTAAATCCTGAGTGTTTGTTTTGTAGGTACGGATGAAATCCATGTTCGCCATTGGTTTCTGCTTCACAGCTCTCATGGGCATGTTCAACTCCATGTAAGTTACTGCAGGGTAAAATACTGTTTCACATTTTGTAAAAAAGCTTTCTCTTTTCATAAAAAAAAAAAAAAAAAAACATCAGGCAAAATATAAGAAAGTAACTTGTCCAGTCCATTGTTTTAAACAAGTTCCCTTTTTGGCTTTTTATGTTACGTTCAGTTTCGATGGAAGAGTTGTGGCCAAATTGCCATTTGTGCCACTGTCGTATATCCAGGGACTGTCACACCGCAACCTGCTGGGCGAGGATTACACCGACTGCTCCTTTATTTTCCTCTATATCCTCTGCACCATGTCCATCAGACAGGTAACGTCTATACTTTTATTGTATATCAGTGGACATACTCACCAGGAACGAGTCTGACTTATTGCTGGCAATATGGACAGAGCTTTCACTGCAGCTGTACAAGGACTAAATACTGTTACTCAGATTCAGCATAAACACCTCCAGAGGATATTATCTGGTTTCCACAGGGAGACCAAGGCAGTTGAGTTAATTTAAGTAACATGCTGTGTTCTCTACTGCCACCCTTAGGACAAATTCTGTATTGTTTGTTGAATACACATCTAACTGGTGTTAGCAGGAAACTGTATGTGTAGAATAATATACAGCAATATATCAGGGTTAATATCGTGCATACTAAGTGTTATCAAATGTATATTCTGTGCTGGTTTGGGTATTTGTTTTAGAGTTTCTGCTGTTTTCTTTTGTTTTGTTTTTTCCTGTAGAACATTCAGAAGATGCTCGGTCTTGCACCCTCCAGAGCTGCAACCAAACAGGCTGGAGGCTTTTTAGGACCTCCTCCACAAGCAGCTAAGTTTTCTTAATCAGCAGCCCAGACGTTCCTGCACTGCTGCCTGCAGTCATAGCGCCCCCACCAGCGCACAGACAGAACTGCTCCTGCTGAGGTTAAAAGTCTTACCCGTTGCAGCTACAGTACCACTACTTTGTTTGATTTCTTATTCATTTTGTTGTTTATTTAACATTAAACATTATAACTGTTTTGGTTAGAAATTATAGGAAAATTATAGTTCATTCTGTTGATTATTAAAGGTTACAAATGTCAGCTGTGCATTTAGCAAAATTCATGGAGTGTTTGGAGATTTTAAATTAACGATTGACACAGTAACATCTGATCCAGTTTCAGTATTATTGTATGTCATTGTGTACTGTTGTGTCATGCATATTAATAAAGTTTTATGATTAGATTTCAGGCATGTCTTTTTTGTTGTTGTTGTTGTTGTTTTTTTGTCCCTTTGTACTACCATCTAATTTAAAGGGAAGCTATGGAGTGAAACTCATTTGAGTGAACAAGATATTTTTAAGGGAAAACAAACAAGAGTATGCAGATGCTGCTGAACTAAATCAATCAGATCTTTTTTTTTTTAATTGTCAGTGATTAAAAGTTGAAACAAAAAATTGTGGGATGTAGCACAAAAACTATCCTTCCCATTTAAAATCTTACTAGTTATTGTCAAGTAATTTGAAGCCCATTAAATCATCAAGAAAAGTGTTTACTGAAGTTGTACATTGAGTAGGATGATGGTTTTCCCTCCCCATCGACTTCTATATGCAGTAACTGGCTTCTTTATGCATATTCAGGAGTCACTTCCTGCTGGCTTTAAGAAAACGTGCAGGTTTAAAGCACCAATCAGAAGCCACGGTCATGTTTTGCATACAATCTGAGGTCCCGAAAAGTGAACTCTGGGATATTACATTACAGAGCAGGTCTCCACCTTATTAAATTATCAGTGCATTCAGTTTTGCACGGGTAAACTCCACACATGCTGTGGATACATTTCATGGTTGTATGAAACAAGCAAGATGCCACAATCTGGGCAGAAATTAAAGGAACGGCAAAAACATCAAACATCAGTTCTTGCTCCTTTCATAAATTTGCTAACAAGTAGATAAATACATTAATGAAATTCTCAAAGTATTTTAAACACTTAAAAATAGTCTGAACAGTACTTTTATATAGAGCTTTTTAATCCTGCTCTAATTAACACATCTCTCATTTATAATGTCTTTAATTCTGCTGCTGGATATTTTAATCTTTGCACCCGTTACACTGCCAGTATTAACTAATAAATCATCTTGTTTTAAAAACAGACCTGCATAAATTTTTACGGTTGTTTTTTTGACCTCTACTCGGAGTGTGTAACAGAAGAAGGCGTGGTCTTCTGGCTGCTAAACGGGCGTGAAGGTGATTAGCGTCTGCCTTCATTTCCAGTCCTTCTGCGGGAGCATAAGCGGTAAAACTTCAGCTACTTTTACTTGTCTGCTATCATATTTAAAATCTGCGCGCGCTGCTTTTCTTGTGCAAGTTTAGCTAACTTAATGTCCGTGCTAGCTTCACGTTAGCAAAGGGAGCGACCAGTTTCGATCACTTGTCCTAAGTTGCGCATCTGTTTTATAACTTTGCTACATAATTCCCTGCAGGCGCTTTGCATCTGGAAATGGCCCAGTCAACCCTCGACTCGATGCCCGGAGCCTCGACGGGGACCGTGGTTGTCACGGAGCCTCTGAACTTCTGGGGTGGAAAACGAGTGAAACCCAGGCAAGAGAAAAACGCTGAGCCCGTGTTTGAGCCTGCAACTGGTGAATATACTGCTCTTTAAAATCTGCTTTAGCCTTAGTGCTCCTGCTAAGGACACGTATTCTGGGGAAAACAAGTGACGGTGGTTTAAAGGCCTGCGGTTTTTCTGAAATATATTTGAAACGCTCAGATTCTGCTCAGACTTCTGTTAAGTATTGTAACATAGACATTTTGCCTTAACTATGTGCAGACTAGTAGACAAACAAAGGGCTGTTTTTTTCCCCCCTTTACTTGATATTAGTATAAAGTTAACTGGATTTCATGCTTTCAGGTTATAAAGGTTAGGGATATGCACAGTAATGACAGGCAGGCATAAACATTTCTGAAGATTAAACAATGCAAGGGTCTGTTTTACATTTTAATGTTGCACAAAGAAGATCACTACTGTTAGTGAGGGTGTTTTTACTGATTCAGGTTAAAAATGTCAATTGTTAGAAATTGAAAAGAGATTTGATACAAAAAAAAAACAAACAAACAAAAAAAATAGAAAAAAAGAAAAATGCATGGTGTAGAGCTCTGTAACCTGGTGTTCTTCTGGTCTCTGCAGGCCGGGTCCTGTGTCAGATGGTGCCCTGTGGGGCTGAGGAGGTGGACGAAGCCATACAGAGTGCCTATGCCGCCTACCAGAAGTGGAGCAAGATGGCAGGCATGGAGAGGGCTCGGGTGATGTTGGAGGCTGCTCGCATTATCAGGGTGAGACGGCCAAGCTGTTGTGTAATAACCACCAGCAGTCCAGGAAACTGTCTAGTTCAGTGTTTGTGCAATATAAATTGGACTTGACTGTTGGAAGCCTGCAATAAGACATTAGTTATTCATTAAAATGCACCCCTCCCTTCTCTGCTGGCCTACATTTCAACCAATTTAACCTTTTGTGTGTCTCTATTGTCTCTCGGTCATTGCATAATCTTAAAACAAGACATCTTGTTCCACAAAATTACTGATGAGTGTCAATTAAAATACTTCCATGCTTTTTTTTCCCTTTATGCATGTTAAAAAAATAGGAAAGGAGGGAAAAAATTGCAAAGCTGGAAGTGATCAACAATGGGAAATCCATCATTGAGGCTCTGGTGGATATTGACATTGCCTGGCAGAGCATTGAGTACTATGCCGGCCTGGCTGGTACACTTGCGGGTGGGTGCACCAATGCTTCTGTGTTTGTCAAAAGGTGCAAAAACCTCCGTTTGGTATTGTTTTTAACATTGTGCTGTCATTTTGGTGCAGGCCAGCACATCCAGCTCCCTGGAGGAGCATTTGCTTACACTAGACGGGAGCCACTTGGTGTGTGTGTGGGAATCGGTGCATGGAACTACCCTTTCCAGATTGCATCATGGAAATCTGCTCCTGCTCTGGCATGTGGTGAGTTTTATAACAGCATGTGTATCATCTGCTGTCAGTAATCTGCACAACAGAGGATTGCGACATATAGGAGAGCAGGGGACTGAAACAAGACAGACTAGAGAAGACATACTTTTTCATAGATGTGGGGGGGAGGGGGCAGAGACAAAACGGCAAATGTCCCTCTTTGTCTTAACAGAGAACAGGTTTATATCATATTTTTAAAAAAAAAGAAAAAGAAAAAAAAACAGTAGGACATCTTCAGTGAGCAGTAATTGGTGAGGGTCCATTAACAAGAAGAGCCATCAGCTTCAACTTGCTGCGAGTGTGAGAGGCAAGAAAAGAGTGGAGAAAAACAAGAGTGAGAGAGACAAAAGCAAAAGATTGGCAGTTTAAAATGGGAAGAGCCTGCTAAAGATAATGTAGCAGAGCCACAGAGCCTCTGTCACATCACTGATGAACACTAGTCCTATCAATCCACCTGTTGTACAGCTTGTTCCTGTCTGTTTGTCTTGTTTCATGTGACCATTCACAAAGATAGCTTTGCAGGATTTAATTGTGGTTGTGTTTTTTAGGTAATGCCATGGTATATAAACCCTCTCCAATGACTCCGGTGACTGCTGTCATCCTGGCTGAGATCTACAAAGAGGCTGGGGTACCTGATGGGCTTTTCTGTGTGGTCCAAGGTGGAGCAGAGACCGGCAGCTTGCTCTGCCATCATCCAAAAGTTGCTAAAGTCTCTTTCACGGGGAGTGTTCCTACAGGCAAAAAGGTACAGACCAGTACAGCATTGTTTCCCACACATGGACTGTAGTTGGGCTGCCCAGATACACTGAACTATTATTATTATTATTAATATTATTATTATTATTATTATTATTATTATTAGTAGTATTATATATTTTATTTCATTTATTTATGTTTTTTTTTTTTTTTTTTTCAACCAGGCTGTAAACTGAATTTAGTGCTGTGGACTTGGACATTTAAACATGGGAATTTAGGATGCTCCCTTTTGGACTCACTTATTGGGTATTTATACTCCTGTGGGGAAATCTACACCGTAACTATATTGGAACGACAAACCCCTCTAAAATCCTACAGTGCGACCTGATTTGCACCTCCCTAGAAATGTAGTGTTATGGAAATTTTAACAATAACCTGCAAACACCTCGGTGAGCATTAGTTGAAGTGAGTTTAATAACATATTTCAATATGAAGAGAACCACTCCAATCAAACACTAGGGTGATCTCTGAATTGTGGCCGCCGATGCAGATCTTCAAGTCTACAATGAACCTTCTGTGAAGGTGCAATAAAACTTCAGGCCCACTTGTGATAAGTTTCCACATGCATGCATACAATTGGTGTCAGGAGTTATCTTGCTATACTCACTTGCTATATTGCTTTACTAGCTATACCGCTATTGTGATTGGCCTGTTCAACAACTGTTGATTCCTCATGTGCATTTCAAGTTACAATTTTTGAACTTGTCAATGAGAGAATAACAGTCATGATCTCAGTATAAGAAAGAAAAAAAGCGTAGCATCCAATTTTCTCAAATTCCTGGAACGAGAACTGAAGTTATAGGAACTGACATGACGGAATGTACAAAGAAGTGAAACGATGTCAGTTACAAATATGTTTGCCCCTAAAAAGAAAACTGACTGCAGAGAGGCAGTGGGGACGCAAACACACTGTAGTTAACACATAATGTACCTCAAACAAGCATTAATGCTGCAGGCTCTACAAAGATTTTCTGCAGAAATCTAAATCAGTCCTCATCCTTAAGTCTGCATTGGCTTCACTGTTCATCTTTCAGGATGTTGTATGAATTGGACAGACTCAGAGTACACCGCCCTGGAGGTGACAACTCATGATCTCATGTTCTGCTCATGAGATCTCCTGCAGGGTGGAGGAGGCTCACCCTAACCAGCCTTAAAGATCTGCTGTTTTATTTTAAGCTAAAGGTGACTTTGTTATACAAGCCCACAGACCATGGCTGCTCTCTTTACTTTCAGGTCATGGAAATGTCTGCAAAGAGTGTGAAGCAGGTGACTCTGGAGCTTGGAGGGAAATCTCCTCTCATCATCTTCAAAGACTGCGAACTGGAGAATGCAGTGAAGGGGGCACTAATGGCAAATTTCCTGACACAGGGAGAGGTGAGTCTGTACGTTGTACTTTTGTGTACTGTGCAGCCTGATGCAAGACAGACTCTTGGAGGTTTTGGTGTATTAACTTTGTGGTGAAATATGCAGGTGTGCTGCAATGGGACCAGAGTGTTTGTGCAGCGGGAGATCATGCCACAGTTCCTAGAGGAGGTAGTCAAAAGGACCAAGGCCATCCCTGTTGGTGACCCCCTGCTCGAGAGCACCAGGATGGGAGCTCTGATCAGCAAACCACAGCTGGAGAAAGTGCTGGGATTTGTCAGTCAGGCCAAGAAAGAGGTGCTTTTCATTAGAGGGAGTGGATTGGCTTTAATAGTTTGTGGTTTCTCAGTTAAGCACAAAGAATCTGTATTACTGTGGGTGTTCTTTAACGTAGCTCTTGTAATTATTTATTTATTTCTAGGGAGCCAGAGTGCTTTGTGGAGGAGATCCCTTTGTCCCCAGTGACCCCAAACTGAAAGGGGGATATTTCATGTCACCATGCGTACTTGGTATGTCTAACACTTTGGTTAATGGTGGTACAGCACACTCAGCTTTGTTTTTTAACACACAAAGTCTCTCGACACAGATAACTGCAGAGACGACATGACCTGTGTGAAGGAGGAGATTTTTGGCCCTGTCATGTCCGTTTTGCCTTTTGACACGGAGGAAGAAGTGATCAAGAGAGCCAACAACACCACCTTTGGACTGGCCTCTGGGGTCTTCACCAGGTCAGTTTGTTGTGAGTCAGCAGTGTGGTGCAACTGTTGACGGCTTGCTCTTTTAAGATAATGAGTTTATTGCCTTCTGTTGGCTGTGGCTCAAGGTCTCCACAGTGCGGCCAATTCACTGCACTCTGTATAAAAGTCGGTTCTTTTCCTCCTCCTACAGGGACATTTCTCGAGCCCATCGCGTGGCTGAGAACCTGGAGGCAGGGACCTGCTTTATCAACAATTACAACATCAGCCCTGTAGAGGTGCCGTTTGGAGGATACAAGATGTCGGGTAAGATGCTGTCAGCTTTTCATGGTCTGGGTAAATGCTGCATTTGCTCAGTAAATTAACCAGTTCTCTCCTGATCCCTGCAGGCTTTGGCAGAGAGAACGGCCAGGTGACCATCGAGTACTACTCCCAGCTGAAGACTGTAGTGGTGGAAATGGGTGACGTCGAAAGCCTCTTCTAAAGTTTTACACCGCTGTGCCAGAACTGTGACTAGAGCTCTTCACTTCTCCCTTCTTACTGTGTTAGGCTGACACATAATTAATGCAAAGTGTGTGGAACATGATGTAAACAAGCATAGATGCAGAGCACTCCCCCTCCCCCCCCCCCCAAGTATTCAGTACTTCATTATTACATCAGTAAGTGAAGGATAGCTGGATTTAAAAGTTGGGGTTTTCTGAGGAAACACAAGTGTGCAACGATGGAACCAGCATTAGAGGAAGACTTCTTTGTACTGTTGTTTGGACAGCTGCTCCTTTGTATCAAAATAAATTGTAGAAGCAAATTCTTTTTCTTTGTTGCTTGTGAGGTGAATGCTATACTACGGTGGCCCTGAGATGCCAAACGGACTGCAACTTAAGAAAACACCAGCAATAAGAAAAACGGCTCTTTAGTCTTATACTGCGGCTCCGCGTGGTTTCGGGAAATAAATTAGAAGTATTTAGCTGAAGTGTATTTTATTTATGTTAGTTTTTTTTAACTTGTAGTTCCAAATTGGAAGATTATTGTGACATTGAAATATAAAAATAAAATCAGATTTTATTATTTTGTTCATCGCTCAAAATAAGCGTCACACTCGCGGAAGCCGGTGTACCCGCCGAAACGTCGTGCTTTTATCGAGACTTTCAACCCCAGGTAGGCCAGTTATGGATCTTCGGATCCACATTATGTCAGCAGCTGTTCTCCACCGTGAACTATGTTAAAAACAAACACCGCTCACGCCTCACAGATGACAGCTTACAGTCCTGCCCCGATTTGCAGACGCTGTGCGCAAAGGTTCAGGAGCAGAAGTCCCATTGTAAAGATATCACGGCAGACCCGACGATGTTTCCATGAACATGCTTTTCAGCATCTCTTTATTGACCACTTTTCACACACGGTTGCTGTACGCATACAGCCGGCTGTAGCTTTTCAGCTCACAACCCGACACACACCAACACAACAGCATAGATGGCACAGACGTTAAGGCGGCGAGGCGTGATTGCGGGTGCCGCTCAGGTGCGTCCGCCTCCCCTGCAGCAGTGCTGCAGACCGCACCCGACCACACACATTAACCTGGTAAAATACATATTTAGGCAGTATTTTTCATCTTTTAGCAGCATAGTGCTTTTTTTCCAATTATTATTTTAAAAGTCAGGTCAAGGCTCCAAAAGCCCAAAGGCGATATAAGGGTGCTACATGGATCATTTTAGTTCAGCTGGGTGTCTTTCCTTTTGTTATATTTCTTTGAGTTCAAAATGTGTTAATTACAGAAATAAAATGTAATTTTCTCTGTAGCACTTCATGGATTTCATAAGCAACACACCTTAGTTGTTCACACAAAGCAATAAAGGTAAAAAACAATATATACAGTGTTATCTTCATTTTAGATGTCAAAAAGTATTTGCGGCTCCCAGCGTTTTATTTTGCGTGGAAACCGGGTCCAAATGGCTCTTTGGGTCTTAAAGGTTGCTGACCCTGGTGTAGGAGCCATATGAGTTGTTCCTTTTTTGACTAAGTGGGTTGGTTTAAATGGACTCGCTGTATTTGGTGCACGGGTGTGGGGCGTGTCTCATGAGTGTGGTAGATGATAAATGTGGTTGCACTCACCTGTTCACGGTACCTGATGTTGATGAGCAGTGTTAGGTATTTTAGTACCATGGGAGCATTTACTGGATATTGTTTTATAGTGACATTATACAGGAAAACTCTGTCATTCAACAAGGTTGAAATACCACAGAGATCACTCCCTCAGCTACATTAGTTTCTTAATCTTTTAGACGCCTGTTGAAGGCCAAATGGTTTGTTTCAGATTTCACTAATGAAAGAACTCTTCGTTTTGTGCCTTGAAAATATGTCGCTGAGATAATCACAATTGTAGCTGAACTGATACACTACACAAAGGATGCTTCTTCACCCAAGGGCAGGAAGACGCTGCCTTATCTTGTTCTGTACTGGTTTAAACTGATAAATCTGCTGTCTCATGAATTTTACCCTCTATATAAACTGTTGTACTTGTGAATAAAGTTGAGTCACTTTGGGAAGACAATCTAAAGCAGTCTCTGTTTTCTTGTTCTCCCAAGCTGCTCCCGAGCTGCTCGTACTAACACGCTGAATGGCATGCTTGAATATTACTTGAGAATATATTTGACTGTGTTACAGACTAAGGGACATTCTCTGCTGATAGGTGAAGGTACATTCTCTGCTGATAGACGTCCACGCCTCGGAGGAAGCCGATCCACGGAGTAGGCCCTGGAAACAGTTTCCTTCAAGCAGAAAGGTATGAGCATGAGGCAAAACCTTCTCTTGAGCGCAGCTCGTATTATTTTCATGTATTTGACTGTAACTTGATAGTTTATGTATATTTGTGCTCTAATTGATGCCATTTGTGCACTAATTGATGCCATAGGCCAAGTTGTAATTTGGCATTGTAATTAGTAGTGATGGGCAGATGAAGCTTCATGAAGAACTGAAGCTTGTCACCCCAGCGCAAAGCTTCTTGAAGCTTCATTTGCTCTAGTAGGACACCTACTGGACGTAAAAATATTAGTTGGCATGAATATGAAGAGTGTGGCCTTTTGCACACAGCCTGTAAATGTCAACAACAAAAGGAGTGTGTAAAACATCTATATTGTAGTGATGGCAGTATACTGTGTATATTTATACTGGCAGTATGGAAAATGATCATTTGGAAATGCTTAAAATGGAAATGATCATTTACTGTGAGGTGAGGTGTGGTTGGGGTGTGGACAGTGGTTGTGCTTTTGTAACGTTGAGGTAAGGACAGCTACACACACTGTAAAATCTAATTAGTTCCCAGAACTAAAAAAAATTGAGGAAACTCGTTGCCTCAAAAAAAAACTAAGTAAAGCTTACTTAAGATGACTGTTAGGACAACTTATACATTGCAAGTCTGCAGTATTAAGAATAACTTGATATTTCTGACTGTACAATACTAATTGTTTACCTACTGACAAACATTTCAAGTTCAACTAAATGAAAAAACTCTTTGTGGTAACCTGAATATGATTAAAATAATTAATGCTCCTCTGTCTTATAGTGGACAGACTTTCTTTTGGGGGGGGGGGGCGAGTTGCACCAAAAATTCTGCTGCTGGTTCCTTTAACACCTTGTGTTTTAACAGCAGAAGTGAGTGAGTCAGCAGAAATACGGGGTGGTAGCATGAAGGAGACGTGGTGTTGAAATAGACTGTGAAGAACCTTTTCCAGTCCTTCTGCGGGAGCATAAGCGGTAAAACTTCAGCTATTTTATTTTGTTGCTTTCATATTTAAAATGTGCACGCGCTGTTTCTCTCGTGCAACTTTAGTTAACTTAATGTCCGTGCTAGCTTCACGCTAGCAAAGGGAGCGACCAGTTTAGATCGCTTGTCCTGAGTTGCACATTTTGCACATCTGTTTTCCAGCTTTGAAACATCCTTCCCTGTATCCCTGCAGGCGCTTTGCATCTGGAAATGGCCCAGTCAACCCTCGACTCGATGCCCGGAGCCTCGACGGGGACCGTGGTTGTCACGGAGCCTCTGAACTTCTGGGGTGGAAAACGAGTGAAACCCAGGCAGGAGAAAAACGCTGAGCCCGTGTTTGAGCCTGCAACTGGTGAATATACTGCTCTTTAAAATCTGCTTTAGCCTTAGTGCTCCTGCTAAGGACACGTATTCTGGGGAAAACAAGTGACGGTGGTTTAAAGGCCTGCGGTTTTTCTGAAATATATTTGAAACGCTCAGATTCTGCTCAGACTTCTGTTAAGTATTGTAACATAGACATTTTGCCTTAACTATGTGCAGACTAGTAGACAAACAAAGGGCTGTTTTTTTCCCTTTACTTGATATTAGTATAAAGTTAATTGGATTTCATGCTTTCAGGTTATAAAGGTTAGGGATATGCACAGTAATGACAGGCAGGCATAAACATTTCTGAAGATTAAACAATGCAAGGGTCTGTTTTACATTTTAATGTTGCACAAAGAAGATCGCTACTGTTAGTGAGGGTGTTTTTACTGATTCAGGTTAAAAATGTCAATTGTTAGATAAGAGATTTGATGCACAGAAAAATGCATGATGTAGAGGAGCCCAGCTCGCTTTTCATTCGTAGCTCAGCTCTGTAACCTGGTGTTCTTCTGGTCTCTGCAGGCCGGGTCCTGTGTCAGATGGTGCCCTGTGGGGCTGAGGAGGTGGACGAAGCCATACAGAGTGCCTACGCCGCTTACCAGAAGTGGAGCAAGATGGCAGGCATGGAGAGGGCTCGGGTGATGTTGGAGGCTGCTCGCATTATGAGGGTGAGGCGGCCAAGCTGTTGTGTAACAACAACCAGCAGGCCAGGAAACTGTCTAGTTCAGTGTTTGTGCAATATAAATTGGAGTTGACTGTTGGAAGGCTGTAATAAGACATTAGTTATTCATTAAAATGCACCCCTCCCTCCACTGCTGGCCTTGTTGCATGTTACACATTTACCTGCAGTAAAACTGGACTCCTTTCAACCATACATAGCACAAACATTCACATTGGGAAGACAGGTCAGAGAGAGGTAGAATGTAAGAGAAACAAAGAGAAATACCCAACATCAGGGACAAGAGGAGAGAAAAAGATCTCTGCTCAAACTGAGTTCCCAGTGGGAGAGCAGTTTGAGAACAGTACAAAAAAACCCCCAAAAAACAGCTCAGCACAGAAAAGCACATGGATCTTCACATCTTACACCATGTAAAAAGGGCGTGACATGGGTGGGGGGTATGAAGGAGTGAGCCAGTGTAGACAACAGCCATCCTGTCCTGCAGCTATGCTCCAGCGGGACACAGACCTGCCGTGTGTGTGTGTGTGTGTGTGTGTGTGTGTGTGTGTGTGTGTGTGTGTGTGTGTGTGTGTGTGTGTGGTCTTTCACCAGCCGACACAGGTGGCCTTTTAAGGATAGTGTCAGTTTGGGAGAAATTGTTGTTCCAGCCAGCCTTTTGACCTTGGAGCCTTCTAGCTAAAATTTAAATTTTATTGAATTTTTTATTTATTTAAATTATTGATTAGCATTCAAATATCTCAGTGAATACAGAATAAAGATTACCACAAAGCAAGAAAGCATGAGACAAGGCTAATCAAAAGGTATTGGCTGAAGCATATGCTTATTACGCCAACACTTTTAACAAAAGATCTTTTAGCATGCAGCTCATGTACATAGAGCTGAAAGCAAAGAATAAAACAAAACAAACAAAAAACAAAACTAACTTTGCACCTTAGATGAGTAACTACATTAAATTAAATTTCATTAAAATAATCAAAGCAAAACAACCAAGGGTTTCAGCATTATTATTTTTGCTCTTTTCATTCTTCTTTATATTTTTCTAATACTCTATTTTTAAACAAGGAAAACAGAAACACATCTCTGCTTTATGTTTGTCCTTCTCTTTTTCTTTTTAAAGAAATCTGTTCCCCTTAAGTCATATTGACTCTCTCTGACTTTAAACAGCTTCTGAGTACTGCGGCAAAGCAAGTTATTTTGTGTTTTATACATTATCTGTGCCAGCATTCAACTAAATCTTAAAAATTCAGGGTATTCAGATTAATAAACAAAATGTTAGTTGGTTCTATATAGTTTGATTGATTTATAATTCTTATAGCTCCTTTTTTTTTTTTTTTTTTTTGTAACTTGAAAATAGGAAGAGTATTTGTTTTATATGCATTACCCCATATCTCCAGACAGTAAGTCATATATGGAAGCAACAGAGTACAATAAAGTGTGTATAATGATTTCTTGTTCAGGACATGCTTTGTTTTGGAGAGAATAGCAATGGTTTTTGACATTTTTGTTTTCACATGGTTTATATGTGACTTCCAGCTAAGCTTATCATCAATTATCACTCCAAGAAATTTATTTTCATGTACTTTCAATTTCAATTCCATTAACCCTGATTTTAGATACATTTTTCATTTGTCTAGTGCCAAAAATAATACATTTTGTTTTGTTTATATTTAATGATAACTTAAATATATTAAAAAACTGTATTGATATAAATAACTCCTTTTCCACTGTAGTCAGAAGCTGTTCTAGGTTTTTACCTGAGCAATACAGAGTGGTATCATCAGCAAACAATACACATTACAGAGATAGATAGATAGATAGATAGATAGAGATATAAAGAATTAGGGCCCAGCACAGAGCCCTGAGGAACGCCACAAGTTACCGTCAACTGATTAGATTTTACATTATTGATTTCGACATATTGAAATCTGTCATCCAAGTAACTTTTCATCCACTTGTATGACATCCCTCTTATACCATATCTCTCTAGTTTATTCAATAATATAGAATGATCAATTGTGCTTAGGCTACTGCCCCCGCAACCCGGCCCCGGATAAAGCAGATGAAGATGGATGGATGATCAATTGTATCAAACGCCTTTTTTAAGTCTATAAAAACACCAACAGTATATTCCTTATGATCTATTGCAGTAGATATCCCTTCAACAAGTTCCATCACTGCCATCCAAGTGGACCTTTTCGCTCTAAAGCCATATTGGTTATTACTTAGGAGATTATGCTTCTCAATATATTTATCAAGTCTATTAACAAATAACTTTTCTAAATTTTTAGAGAACTGTGGGAGTAGTGATATTGGCCTGTAATTGGTAAATTGACATCTCTCTCTCTCCTTTTTATGGATTGAAATAACGTTTGCTATTTTCATTTTTGAGGGAAACCATTTGGATCAATTTAACCTTTTTTGTGTCTATGCAATGACAAAGAGACAATACAATCTTAAAACAAAACATCTTGTTCCACATAATTACTGAAGAGCTTCAATTAAAATAGTTCTTTTTTTTCCCTTTATGCGTATTTTGAAAAAATAGGAAAGGAGGGAAAAACTTGCAAAGCTGGAAGTGATCAACAATGGGAAAACAATCACTGAGGCTCTGGGAAATATAGACTTTTCCTGGCAGAGCATTGAGTACTATGCCGGCCTGGCTGGTACACTTGCGGGTGGGTGCACCAATGCTTCTGTGTTTATCAAAAGTTGCAAAAACCTCCATTTGGTATTGTTTTTAACATTGTGCTGTCATTTTGGTGCAGGCCAGCATATCCAGCTCCCTGGAGGAGCATTTGCTTACACTAGACGGGAGCCACTTGGTGTGTGTGTGGGAATCGGTGCATGGAACTTCCCTATCCTGCTTGCAACATTGAAGTCTGCTCCTGCTCTGGCGTGTGGTGAGTTTTATAATAGCATGTGTATCATCTGCTGTCGGTAATCTGCACAACAGAGGATTGCGACATATAGGAGAGCAGGGGACTGAAACAAGACAGACTAGAGAAGACATACTTTTTCGTAGATGTGTGGGGGGAAAAAAACAAAAACAACAAATGTCCGTCTTTGTCTGTGTCTTTTTGTTAAAATATGCACATTTGAAAAACTACCGTATTTCCCGGACTACAAAGCGCACCTGAATATTAGCCGCACAAGCTAAAATCAGGGGAAAATCCTGTTTTGTACATACATTAGCCGCACCTGACTAAAAGCCGCAGGTGTTTCAATATTGACTTATCATATGTAAGAGAATATGCACAAAGCGAATTGTCAGGAAAGAGATGGCTGTTTGGAGACACACCCCTTTTATTAATATTTTGAAAAACAAGTTATGGGTACATATTTGCACATGTACTGTGCTTCATAAATGAGTAACAAATGTAGTACATAACAGTAACCTACAGCACACCAGAAAAATAGATTCAGACTACCTTTTAGGCTCAGGTGCAGTGACACGGCTTTAACAAGAAGAAAAGTCAGTCATTCACCACCATCTTCCTCTTCCTCCTGCGCACTAAAACCACCAAAGTCCTCTTCTCCAGTGTCGGATACAAACAGGCTCAGGATGGCTTCGTCATCCACTCTCCGCTTCTCTCCTTCGTTGTCACTTTCAAAACCAAAGATAATCCTCATTGTCATTGTCAGTGTCAGAGTCGAACACCCTCTGAAGGGCCGTGGCGGTGTCCT
Source organism: Diplotaxodon limnothrissa (assembly GCF_057381915.1). NCBI lineage: Eukaryota > Metazoa > Chordata > Actinopteri > Cichliformes > Cichlidae > Diplotaxodon > Diplotaxodon limnothrissa. Next base: position 15,551,487 of record NC_140617.1, on the reverse strand, counting down.
CCTCTTCATCATGCAGCAGTCCAGCCCTTCGAAATCCGTTGGTGATCGTGGATGTTTGCACACTTTTCCACGCTGTCAGAATCCACCGGTAGAGTTGAGCACAACTTGCTTTTCGCAAGTTTATCGCCGCTGGTCATCCACGACTCCCGCTGAACGCGTAGCGCTACTTTGAAGTTTGTTTTTCGCGCTACTTGTACGGCACTATGTTGCCTGGCGGATGGACATGTGACCAACATACCACTCTTGAACCCCGATCCTTCCGCCAGGCAATGTAGTGCCGTACAACAGCGGAACAAACAAAACAAATCGTCTTACGATATCACAAAAATCATGGACAATCTATAGAAAAGCCGCACCTGACTAAAAGCCGCAGGGTTCAAAGCTTGTGCAAAAAGTAGCGGCTTATAGCCCGACAATTACGGTAGTTCTTTTACATGTGCTTAGCTTGAATAGCTTAACAGAGAACAAGTTTATATATCATATTTTAAAAAAACAGTAAGACATCCTCAGTGAGCAGTACTTGGTGAGGGTCTGTTAACAAGAAGAGCCGTCCAACACAACCAGGAAGGGACAGCAGTGAGCTGCAACTTAGTGCGAGTGTGAGGGTCAAGAAAAGAGTGGAGAAAAACAAGTGTAGAGAGAGAAAAGCAATAGATTGGAAGTTTAAAATAGGAAGAGCCTGCTAAAAATAATGCAGCAGAGCCACAGAGCCTCTGTCACATCACTGATGAACATGTTATTCTTTTAAAACGTTACTTTTGGCCTGTTTAATACTGGATTCTACCACACGTTCCTATCAATCAGCCTGTTGTACGGTTTGTTTCTATCTGTTCGTCTTGTCTCGTAACCATTCACAAAGATGGCTCTGCAGGCCTTAACTTGCAGGATTTAATTGTGGTTGTGTTTTTTAGGTAATGCCATGGTATATAAACCCTCTCCAATGGCTCCGGTGACTGCTGTCATCCTGGCTGAGATCTACAAAGAGGCTGGGGTACCTGATGGGCTTTTCTGTGTGGTCCAAGGTGGAGCAGAGACCGGCAGCTTGCTCTGCCATCATCCAAAAGTTGCTAAAGTCTCTTTCACGGGGAGTGTTCCTACAGGCAAAAAGGTACAGACCAGTACAGCATTGTTTCCCACACATGGACTGTAATTGGGCTGCCCTGATACACTGATGACCTTCAAAGTAAATTTTGTTCTTTGTTTTGTTTTTTGACCTGTCCAATATTGGAGTGGGATCTGTTTACTAATATAGAATATTTTAGTTTAGAACATAGATGCACATAGGCACTGTGATGTCTCCATGTTAAGCATTAGCATTTTGTCTGCTGCTGTGATGTTTTGTTTTAAGACAGAAGTCAAGCAGGTAGAATGCAGTTAGCAAGCTGCCAAAACTGAAATGGTTTAAGAAGAATTATTGATTTCTTTATTCTTCTTCTTCTCATTATTATTTTCAACCAGGCTGTAAACTGAATTTAGTGCTGTGGACTTGGACATTAAAGATGGGAATGTAGGGTTATTGGCTCACTTTTGGAGTCACGTATTGGGGTATTTATTCTCCTGTGGGACACAGCCCTGACCTACTGTGATTCGCCTGTTTAGCAACTGTTGATTCCTCATGTGCATTTCTAGTTGCGATTTTTGAACTTGTCAATAAAAGAATAACAGTCATCATCTCAGTATAAGAAAGAAATGGAATCAAATTTCAGCAAATTCCTGGAATGAGAACTGAAGTTATAGGAACTGGCGTGAGGGAAAGTACAAAGAAGTGAAACGATATCAGTTACAAATATCTTTGCCCCTAAAGAGAAAACTGACTGCAGAGAGGCAGTGGGGACCTGGGAGGATAAGAGTCCCAGTGTTTTGTTTCAGTCAACTGGTTCAGCATATAAAACACCAGGACACAAACACACTGTAGTTAACACATAATGTACCTCAAACAAGCATTAATGCTGCAGGCTCTACAAAGATTTTCTGCAGAAATCTAAATCAGTCCTCATCCTTAAGTCTGCATTGGCTTCCCTTTTCATCTTTCAGGATGTTGTATGAATTGGACAGACTCAGAGTACACCGCCCTGGAGGTGACAACAGTAGCCCTTGTTCTGCTCTGGAGATCTCCTGCAGGGTGGAGGAGGCTCACCCTAACCAGCCTTAAAAATCTGCTGCTTTATTTTAAGCTAAAGGTGACTTTGTTATACAAGCCCACAGACCATGGCTGCTCTCTTTACTTTCAGGTCATGGAAATGTCTGCAAAGAGTGTGAAGCAGGTGACTCTGGAGCTTGGAGGGAAATCTCCTCTCATCATCTTCAAAGACTGCGAACTGGAGAATGCAGTGAAGGGGGCACTAATGGCAAATTTCCTGACACAGGGACAGGTGAGTCTGTACATTGTACTTTTGTGTACTGTGCAGCCTGATGCAAGACAGACTCTTGGAGGTTTTGGTGTATTAACTTTGTGGTGAAATATGCAGGTGTGCTGCAATGGGACCAGAGTGTTTGTGCAGCGGGAGATCATGCCACAGTTCCTAGAGGAGGTAGTCAAAAGGACCAAGGCCATCCCTGTTGGTGACCCCCTGCTCGAGAGCACCAGGATGGGAGCTCTGATCAGCAAACCACAGCTGGAGAAAGTGCTGGGATTTGTCAGTCAGGCCAAGAAAGAGGTGCTTTTCATTAGAGGGAGTGAATTGGCTTTAATAGTTTGTGGTTTCTCAGTTAAGCACAAAGAATCTGTATTACTGTGGGTGTTCTTTAACGTAGCTCTTGTAATTATTTATTTATTTCTAGGGAGCCAGAGTGCTTTGTGGAGGAGATCCCTTTGTCCCCAGTGACCCCAAACTGAAAGGGGGATATTTCATGTCACCATGCGTACTTGGTATGTCTAACACTTTGGTTAATGGTGGTACAGCACACTCAGCTTTGTTTTTTAACACACAAAGTCTCTCGACACAGATAACTGCAGAGACGACATGACCTGTGTGAAGGAGGAGATTTTTGGCCCTGTCATGTCAGTTTTGCCTTTTGACATGGAGGAAGAAGTGATCAAGAGAGCCAACAACACCACCTTTGGACTGGCCTCTGGGGTCTTCACCAGGTCAGTTTGTTGTGAGTCAGCAGTGTGGTGCAACTGTTGACGGCTTGCTCTTTTAAGATAATGAGTTTATTGCCTTCTGTTGGCTGTGGCTCAAGGTCTCCACAGTGCGGCCAATTCACTGCACTCTGTATAAAAGTCGGTTCTTTTCCTCCTCCTACAGGGACATTTCTCGAGCCCATCGCGTGGCTGCGAGTATGGAGGCAGGGACCTGCTTTATCAACAATTACAACATCAGCCCTGTAGAGTTGCCGTTTGGAGGATACAAGATGTCGGGTAAGATGCTGTCAGCTTTTCATGGTCTGGGTAAATGCTGCATTTGCTCAGTAAATTAACCAGTTCTCTCCTGATCCCTGCAGGCTTTGGCAGAGAGAACGGCCAGGTGACCATCGAGTACTACTCCCAGCTGAAGACTGTAGTGGTGGAAATGGGTGACGTCGAAAGCCTCTTCTAAAGTTTTACACCGCTGTGCCAGAACTGTGACTAGAGCTCTTCACTTCTCCCTTCTTACTGTGTTAGGCTGACACATAATTAATGCAAAGTGTGTGGAACATGATGTAAACAAGCATAGATGCAGAGCACTCCCCCTCCCCCCCCAAGTATTCAGTACTTCATTATTACATCAGTAAGTGAAGGATAGCTGGATTTAAAAGTTGGGGTTTTCTGAATAAACACGCAAGTGTGCAACATTGAAGTAATCGGAAGAAAATTTCTGCCTAACAGCTGTCACATTTATGTACTGTTGTTTGGACAGCTGCTTCTTTGTATCAAAATAAACTTGTAGAAGCAAATTCTTTTTCTTTGTTGCTTGTGAGTTGAACTGTATGAATATGCTATACTGAAATCACTTCAACAGTCACTTCAAGGTGCTTTATAATGCAAGGTAAAGACTACAATATTAGACAGAAAATGCCAACAATCAGGGATCCCCCCCCCTGTGGGCGAGATGAAGAGCTTCCTTTTAACAGGGAGAGACCTCCATCAGAACCAGGCCTGTGGAAGAGCAGCCATCTGCCTCAACTGGAAAGATCAAAGGACAGCAGACCAGCGGATGAAGTTAATAACATACAATACATGAGTGAAAAGAGCTGAGTGGAGAAAAAATATTTAAAATAATTTGTTAAATAAGTTTAATATGGGAAGTCACTCAGCAAGCGTGGTCTAGTGCTGGGTCACCTGACCAAGCTCTAACTTTATGAGTTATAAAAACTTTCAAGGCCAAATTCAAAAGTAGAGAGGGTGCCAAGACTCTCTACTTTAGCCGTTTGGCTCTCTACTCAATAATTATTATATTATTGACGTAATATAATAAAAATATACTTTTATTACTATATGTGAGGAGAAGGATTTTAAGTTCCGCATTTAACGGAGTCAGTAAAGAGTTGATATTATGGGAGAAATATGATCTCTCTTTTCCGTTCCTGGTACCTGGAAAATGGTACTATTAATTGACATTTTAGTTATTCTGTAACTGATGTTATTATTGTTGATAATACTAATTAGCAGGTAGAATTAGGATTTTGGTGGTGTACAACCACAAACTTTGACAGCGCATTTGATATTATATGCTACCAGGTGCTTTCTAAAATTGCAGATCATTCACTCATAATGGTCTGCAATTCGTATGTGTTGTGCTTCATGTTGAAGCAAACTGAAGGTCCTGGTTTCTTTCTGCGTGCTCACGCTTCCTCCCAGAAGCATGCATGTTAGGTTAACTGTTTATGTCTGTGTATCTAGATGATTGTCTCGTGACAACATGGTTCATATTGTTAAACAATAACTGCTTTACTGATAAGGCAGCAGCACCATGTTGTAGTTTAAAAGCAGTTGTATGTTGCTATATCTCAAGTATAGAAATAAATGGAGCATTTATAAGGTAGGAATGTAATTGAGAACCTGCAAAGCGTTATCTGACACACACACACACACACACACACACACACACACACACACACACACACACACACACACACATACATATATATGTATATGTATATATATATATATATAGAGAGAGAGAGAGTATACAGTTAATGTACAAATTAATTACTATAGTAATATAGATTAATATAGATATACATTCAGTTTTTACATATATCACATTTGAACTCTAAACTCTAAACTGAAATGTTTGCTTAAATATCGCATAAGTTGTGTACTGGATTATTTGTTTACGAGAACATTTTGAATAAATAAACGTTATAGCGTTTCCGCCATGTTTAACCAGCAGGCTTTTACTTTGACAGTGATGAACCGGAAGTGCTTCTCTGTCGCTTGAGGTTGGCTAAATTCTACTTGAACAATGCAGGTAATAAATATGAATATATATTCTGTACGACAGTATAATGCCTTCTTAGATGCAGTAACATTCATTAAAATGTTTATTTTGTCTGATGACTCATTTTCTTGTTGTTTAAGTGACTGACTCTTAAGTGGCTGAGGTTATGCACTCTTTAGCCGTTTGGCTAGCACAGCTGTGTATTTGCAGTGTTTGGGAGGTTTTTAATGCTTTTGTTGTCTTTTAGCAACGAGAAGAGAAACAGTTAGAGGCGTCAGTGGAGTCTCTCATTTCGCGGGTGGCTCACGTTAAAAATGCTCTGCACAGTTTCATTTACAAACTAGAAAACGAGTACGAGCGTTTGACGTGGTGAGTAAAATTATTTTCATTGTAAAGCAGGCTGTTTTGTTTTAAAAGAAACGCGACATAGATTTAAGTCGAGCTAATACTTTGTTGTTCAAGCTGTTTTTGACAACAACATATAAACACGGTTTGTTTCTTTTATTTACAGGAGCAAATTTGACAGAAACTGTGGAAAATCTTGTCTTGTGGATATACAGATTTGATCTGAAACGCGTGCTTTGTGGATTATTTTGAGCTCTCACAGATGTGCCCTTTTTTGTCCTATAGGCCTTCTGTTTTGGATAACTTCGCCCTTCTGTCTGGTCAGCTGAACACCATCAATAAACTGCTCAGGAACGAGAAGACACCGTCCTTTCGCAACCAAGTTATAATCCCCCTGGTCCTGTCTCCAGACCGAGATGAGGACTTGGCAGTGAGTACCACAGCTGATAACACGTTTCCTCTTTTGAAAAAAGAAGTAGTTTCTCTGAGCTGTCTGTTTACCTGCTCTCAGAAACTCACGGAGCAGCGCGTTCCAGTGTTCAGCCATGAGATCGTACCGGACTACTTGCGGACCAAACCTGACCCAGAGGTGGAGGAGCAGGAGAAAACGCTGAGTACAGAGGCAGCACGTATTGGCCCCGATGTGGCCCAGGTTAGTTTGGACTCGCATAAAATAAAATATTCTGTCATTTTTGGGAATATTTTGCAATTTTTGTTTAAACCTTCAGGTTTTATTGTCATGAACAGAAACAGATCCAGGCTTTGAATAAGATTTGCACTACTCTGCTGGAGAAGCTAAGCAACCCTCGTGAGGACAGAGATGCAGAAAGCGCTGGTATGTTGCACTTCTGCTGCAGTTTTCTTTAATAAATTACACAAATACAATGGTGACTCTCAAATTTTATTTTATTTTATTGTTTTTACACAGCTATGCGACAGAGCAAACCGTCTTTCAACCCTGCTGACACTAACGCATTAGTTTCGGCCGTTGCATTTGGAAAGGGACTTTCCAAATGTAGGCCTCCTGGTCCCGTGGCCCCTGGACACCAAGGACAGGGGTCCATGATGAGTGGAGGTCCAACCTTACAGCAGGTCACTATTGGTGGGGGTTCAGGCCAGCAAGCAGGTATGGGAGGACCTGTGGCTCAACAGCAGCAAGGTCAGACAGGTAGGAGACTTGGAAAGCTGAGTTAGTATTTTACCTGAGCACAGCATCACAGTTATGTGAGAGCCAGCCATAGAGTGCTTTGCCGTGTTTCTTCAGTTTTCTTCAGTTTCAACATTTTACCGATGACAGTCATTAGTTTTTGAATTATAATGAATTAAGTGTGATGCTCCATTTAAAAATGATGGTCACTTTAAGAGGTAGGAAGGTGAATTATACAGGATATGTTAAAGACAAAGTTTTAAAACACCAGGCTAATAGCAAAAATGCTCAGTTCTAGGCTTCATAACAGGATACTCAAACAATTTTACATTATCATGCAGTTTAATAAATGGCCTTTTCCAATATTTAAAAAAAAAACAATAATATTGCACAAATGAAAAAACATTCTCAAGCTAATGTGCCCATTTTTCCCATGCAATAATCCATCTATGCTTCCACCCAAATGCAGAGGCTGAAGGGACCGTGGCGCGTACTGACGATTAGCCCTTATTAGGGGGCATTAACAGTCATATCTGATATATAATAGATGGCATTTTGTCATAAATTTGGTAGAAATGCTAACATTTCTGCATAGAATTCATTTCTGTGGTCTAAGTATAGTTGTTATCATGTAGTTTACAGCTTAAAAACATGTTAAGGTGTGCACTACCTGTTTAATTTAACTTGAAATGAGCTTTCACCTCAAAGTAATCCCCATATTAATGCCAGGAAACTTCCCACCCAACATTACATTGTAATGAGATGATAATATTCATTTTCATATGGAAACTGCTTGTTTGTTTAGATGTATTGATACTGCTTTGAACTCTACAGATCATTTTCAAGAGTTTATGGACCTCGAAACTTGCACATTGACTGCTAGCTAAGATTGTCACAATACTAGAATTTATTGAGTATATACTCAGGGAACTACTAAATACCATTTTTGAGACCATGCTGACGATTTTGACCCCATCCTGCAACAATAGTAAAGAAAAGTAATAGTGAAGAACTCACATTTCAAAAAACATGTTGAATTTTTGCAAACTTTTTCAAAAATAAGTTGGATTCAACAAAATAGGTTTTTAAGATTCATCTGATTTCTTTTATTAATTAAAAAAAAAAAATGTTCTTCTTGTTCACAACTGCATGCAGCCTCTCTGTCATCCACCATCCACTCTGCAGCTCTTTGCATCCTCAGCTCTGCTCTTCAGGCCTGAAACCCATCTGAATAAGCTACTCTTCTCCAGATTTGACTTTTTATTTTCTTGGATTATCCACTCATGGCTGTGCAGAGCAGCCTACTCGATTCACCATGTGTCCATAACCCGACTTGCCACAACTCTATATTCAATATGCCATCTGTCATTCATAATCATTACAGGCTAACTACAGCATGCTAGCTGCTGCGTTAATGAACTGTTAAATACTTCAGTGCTGTTGAAACAGACGTTTTACTGACCTCTGAAATTCCTCCTCAAGTGTTGTTCAGTGTTATGAATGCTAACAACTTTAGTTGTTAGTGAGGGGAGGGGCTGTGTGCGTCACTGTCTGCAGACTGTCTTCAAAGATGGAACTGTTTGTATCGATACTATGGCAAAGGAGAATCTCAATTTGATAGTCATTTTGGAGTTGATTAATATTGGAGTATTAAATTAAATAAAAATTTTTTGACAACCCAGCTGTTAACACAGGATGTTTTGAATGATTTATATCTGCACTTGAAGAAAGAAAAAACCTTAAAGATGCATATATAGGGTTGATCTCTTCCCTTTGGTTTTCTCTCAGGAAAAATGCCAAGCAGCATCAAGACAAACATCAAATCTGCGTCTGGGTCAATGCATCCTTACAACCGATGAGCGGCCTTCTCACCTGTTACCATTCGGAGACTCACCTTCAGAGGTGCCAGCATTTACAGTAGAAAACTGTCACTTCTGTTTAATGCAGGGGTGGGCAAAACATTTTTCCAAGGGGCCTCATGAAAAACTGGGACTGTTGCGTAGGGCCCCCATTTATAACTTGAACTGATCATTATGATCTCATTACAAGGTTATTGTTACGTCCTTCCACAAGTTCAAGTTTCTTTTGTGGCGTCTTGGAGAAATGATTCCCCCATGCCTGTTTTAGTGCGTTAGTTTCATGGAGAATAATAAATACAAAAACAGCATGGGGATTTTTTTTTCACATGTCACTGAAGCTGTTGTAGTTTTTCATATCACATCTAAATGTCAGTGTTTGTTTGAACCACTAGATGGCAGTCTGCTTTCATTTCTGGAATTATAGTTTGGAACTGTAATCAGGACACTTTTTTCAATTAAAAACAATGTGCTCAAAATAATTCCTTGTTGTGTAATTAATCCACTGTTTACTGTTGTTTAATTATTATTAATACACTGAAGGTTTCTATAAATTAATAAATCTTAGTGCCTTGATGCGGAAGCTCTCGTTCTCATCAAATGACCATCCCCACATGTTAGATGTGCACTATGATCTGATGTCTGTTTCACATTTCTGCCCTTTATTTTTTCTTCTGCTCCTCTTTGTCCATTTGGCTGCAGTACCAAAGGTGAGAATAATGAGGGTGGACGTTGCTCTGTGTGGCCTGATAATGTCAAAGTGTTTAAGGGGGGAAATGAGGAAGTATCGGTGCTGACGTGTGAGGGGGGCCTCTCTCTGTGCCGGCTCTCTCTGTCCACTCCAATCCCTGTCCTGCTGCACAGCACAGTGACCGTGCTGCTGTCACAGCATGCAGACCCATGCCTGACCTACATACACCCTCTGTCCCCAAACAGGCAGACGTCTCGCTGTGTCAGCCGCCGTGGTCAGATGCTCTGCTGAGACAGCTCAAAGCTGCACAAGGTCACACTTGTGTCCGTGGATGAGGTCTAAATTTTAAACAAAGAGCTAACGGGCAACATCCTGCGAACATCACAAAACAGAAAGGTTCAGCTGAGGTTATCTGCCAAACTATCATCCAAACTTAGAGACTGCAGAGGACACACTAGGATGGACTGTTTTCATACCATCCTAGTGTTAAATTTGACTTTATACACAGAAATATATCCTAGATTCTTTGCAAAACATGTTTGTTTTTTTCTTTCATGATTTCTGCAAATAAAGTGACAAACTTGTGAGGCTCTTAGGTTTTTCCTGTTTTCTTAGATGGTCCAGTTACATATAATTGGCATATTCCAAATAGTATTAGATATGATGATAATCCAAAACCAGTCCTCCCGAAAAAGAACAAATGATTTTTTCATATATAAAAGTCTATATTTTGACATATAAATCTACTTTTATTTTTAATTTAAGCAGTGATATTTACTTGCTGTCTCTGATGCTTTTATCTGCACTTCAGTCAGTTTTTTTTTCTTTTCAAACCACCTTTAAAGGGTAAAAATATATTTAAGTGCTTATTTTTTTTAAATCATTGCTAATACTAAATCTAAACAATCTGCTAAAGATCCCTCCCATTTCAGTCAGCATGCCATCCTGCTTCAGATTTCAAAATGAGTCAAACAAATAGTTTACTTTTCCTCTTTAGTGGTAGTTCATGTTAAAAGATGGCCATGACCAAGTTGACCATGCTTCCATTCTTATAATTTTCTGTTGAACATTATAAGAAAGTTTCTTCTTCTCATATAATAATGGCATATTGTAAAGAAAACATCGGCTTTCCTGATTGTCCAATCATTTAAACAGTTGCAGCGATGTAAATTGCACTCCCTGGTGAGTGCACATATAGTTCTGACACACTATCAGTGCCCCGAAACCACCGTCGCCACCGCATCTGAACCTTATTACAACAGCTAATCGTCTCTCTGTTGTGCAATTAGAGCGTTCATTTACTCCCCGTCATAAAATATGAATCTGAACAAAATCCATTTACGCTGCGGTACAAAACCAAAGTGAAGCAGTTTTATGAATTTGGTAAAAGTTATATTGGCACCAGAATCTGATTTTGTGCCTTACTACAAAAATGATTTTGGATTAGACACGCAATGCAAAGTCATTAACTTTATGGCAAAACAGCATAAAAAGTGTAGGAAAAACTGTGGACAACACAAACCGATGTTGTAAACCTTCAAACTTTTCCCTGCATCATCTAAAAGAAATAGTTTTGACACTCCAGCCTTTTAGTAATTTAAATGATCATAAATAAATAAACAAATAAAACAGTAGCTTAATAATTAGCAGCCAAGGTAATACGACATTCATCAGATACACTAGTTTTGCTTAAAGCTACAGACTGACTTTAAACTGTGCAACTTTGCAGGAGGAGAGCAACTCTTAAATCACGTCTAATTAAATATTTCATTTAGCTGCCTTATTAGTTAAAATATATTTAAGCAGCATATTGAATACAGATTTCCATGGAAGCCCGTTTCTGCCACAAAAAAAAGTATCCATAACTCAAAATTTCGACTTATTTTCTCGAAATTTCGACTTATTAACTTCAAATTTCGACTTATCAACTCGAAATTTCAAGCTAGCTCTGCCAATCAGTAATCTATCTGGAATGCGCACTAAAAATCCCCATCGCAACAAATTGGCGCTTTTCGAGAGTACATTTGCTGAGAGTAACGCCATGTGATTCAGCTAATAACACAAGCCACACAAATCAGCAATTTGTGCATTCATGACTGGTTGTAATACTGGTAGCTTAGCTATAACATTTGTAGCTTAGAGCTTCAGCTTCTGGGTAACAAGGAAATGACATCATTCACGTAGATTGCTGATAGCAGTTAACATCGAGATATTAACTCAAAATTTTGAGAAAAGTAAGTCAACATTTCGAGCTACTTTTCTCGAAATTTTGAGTTAATAAGTTGAAATTTCTAGAAAATAACTCAAAATTTCGAGTTATGGATACTTTTTTTTTGTGGCGGAAACGGGCTTCCATAGATTTCAGTGCACTCTTTATGAAACAGGGGGCATGTCACCGTGGAAAAGTACACTCTTGTCAGGATAGAAATATACAACTATAGATGAGCAGTACTTTGTAATGAAACAAGTAACATGCCCCCTACTCCATGAAAAAATTCCACCAGATCCTCTCATTATTCGAGGCCCATTTGTGCCAGTATCTGTTGCACATTTTGTATATGAGCCTTCACATGATGTTTCATAAGCTTTTTTTCTCATCTCCATTGTTTCCTTTAATGATTCTGCCTTTGTATGACACATCAGGTCACAGAGACCATAACAGGGGTCATCAGCGTTTTACTTTTGGTGCACATTGAGGTTTGGGATTTGGCCCATTCTGTAAAATGATCCCTGAAATTACTGTTTTGACAATTAATTGAAATTCATAAAATCAAGACTGTGTGCGAGGAGAGCCTCAGAGAGGTTTTATATCACATCCAGTGCCGACTGCCTCTGAGCCTCGCTGTACATAGTGGATAATGGGGAAACTCAATATGACAGCTGCCTCCTAAATTACAGTATACACTATATAGCAGGGTACACAGAGCAGGGGTAACTAGACGGTTTTTAACCAGACACAAATCCGTCCTGACAACATAATCAGCATTGCTATCTTTTGAAAAGACAGGATTTCCCTCTGAAGCGACACACTGCAGTGACCAAATGTGTCAAATGACTTCATGTCCAGAAATGCAGGAAAAACATTTAAGAAGATAAAAACACAGAGACACAAACCCCAAATAAATGAGCTCACAGAAACAAGCGAGCAAGAGAGTGGACGTGAATAATCCTTGCATATGACTGAGCTAATTATTCCAGCAGCCCTGGATACGGATGTTCTTCATTAAATATTTTTTTGTTTCATTTCTGATTTATGTTTTGGAGAGATAACTTTCTCATTTATTTAATAAGAGCATCTCCTGGCACGGTTTTAAAGGTTTTCTTTATTTTTCCTGTAATTGAAGAACATGATAAGGTCCATAACTTGCTCATTATGGAAGCTTAAGGCAAATATAAAGAAAGAGTTTACAGCCTTAAACTCCCACACCCCAAAAAAGGCTCAAATATTCTGCAGAGTCTAATTCAAATGTTCCACGGTTGAAGTCACTTGAAAGGCTCCGATGACGCACGCGGATCTGTGAAATCTTTTCCAAATGTCTTCTTTATGAAAGTTGGGATCAGAGGAATTCATTAAGGATCTGTGGGTGGCATAGGCAAAACGAGTACTGAGGCTTTGCCAAACTGAACTGTTTCCAAATCTGAAATCTGCAACGCTGACTGGAACACACCCACAGTCACTAATTACTTGACCCTATTCCTGCGCAGCCTTGTGGAGTTATTTTGTGATTCATATACGGTCTATCAGGAGAGAAGACGACTTGTTTCATTTTATTAATGCAGAAGGTTTCCTTGAGACAAAGCTTCTCCACCTCAGACCTTACATCGTCTACTTCAGAAACCATTCCCTCAGGCGCATGTGTGCAGCCTTGTGAGTGTGTGTGTGCATCGTGTTGGCAGATGCTGTATCGGGTGCACATTATGCATTGTGAATAATCCTGCCTCTTGATGAGCCTTATATTGTCATCGATATAATGTGAGCCCTGAGCCCTCCTGCATGTGCCACATGCTTTGTGGTCATTGAGGTTGAAGAAGATTGATATGAAATTCCATTGGCTTAGATGTACTAAGATGAGGTCAAAGAAGGCAGATGTGATTATAATGAATGTTTGTCTTAGCCTATAGAGAGACACAATCCTGTGCTTGTTCCCTGTCCGAGTGTATAGAGCAGAGAGCTGGATTAGACTCTTAATCTAATAGACACCACGGTGCTTTAATTAATTCATTAATTTTTTCTTTCAATCAAAAATGTATTTTTACATTTAAATTTCTTCCTCGAGATCTTAAATTTCTGTTATTTTCTATTTTTAAGAAACAGCATAAATGAGAAGTCTCCCTAGTTATGATTAAACAACATGGAAAGCTGTAGTTGCACATTAATCCTATACACCATTTTATTGTATTGCATCTTATTACTGTTCAGAGATGAATGAAAATGAAACTGCAGAGTTTGTGGTCAAACTGGAAAGGGACCATGGGATACATCCTTGGCTCAGCTGGTAGAGCTGGTTTGATCCCCAGTCTCTCCACTTGCTGAGAGTCTCAGGCCACCAAACCCCAAGTTACCCTGCAGGGCATCAAAACACCTTGCGTGGTTATGTGTGTGTGTGTGTGTGGATGAGAAACACACTTCAAATACTTTATAACACTGCAAAGTTTAAAAGGACTATATAGGTGCTGGCTATTTAAAATTTTACCCTGCTGCCACTGTGACCAAGCTGCCTATCCGGTCGTTAAGTGATGACGTGACGAATCCTACTTCCGGGTCTAAAGTAGTAGCGTTTAATATAGCTTTTGTGTTGTTAACATGTTTAATGTTTTGTATTTTCTTCTATTTAATCTCAAAAAGCTCCTAAAACAGTCAGTGATCACTGTTGACCTCCCTCGGCTTTTATTACCGCTAATCATTTATTTAAGCTCAGTTTTTAAAACCTTAGGATGTAACTACAGCCCAGCCCATGCAGCAGTATATGAATGACTAACCTCGTTATCTCAGTTGTTCTCCTGGCTGAAGTTTGGTCCTTTTACAGCATCCTGCCATGTGATTACATTTGTTCCTGACCACCGAGAACACTCACGTTAACTTTTATCGAGTGGGAAAAAAGTTAGCTTGTTTATATTATGCTAACATAGCTGTGTCGCTAGCGGTCACGTAGTACATCATTATATACCAGCTAGCCAAACTTCAGTAACCCTACAAACGTCACTGCTGTTTAGTTTTCTGTCTTCATTTATGTTGGAAGTGATAACAGAGCTGTACGTTTTAATTTGTTTCCAAAACCCCGCAGTCAGGACATGCTATATTGTATTTAGATAGAAGCTAGCGAGCTAACTCCCTGCTAACTTCTAACTCCGTTAAATGTCATAAATTCCGTTTTCATGGATGCCTGGATGTTAAACTCAATTGTTACAACTGGTACAGCAGAACGCTGATCATTTTATTAAAGATGAAAGACTTTAGACAGTTTTTCAACTCTCAGTAATGCCATAGTGATCGTTTGATATATGGACCTGCAGCGGAGTTTAGGCCCAGACACGACTAGTGACGTCAGACTTAACGACCGGATAAGCAGCAGAAAATGGCTTTCAATTAATTAATCATTATTCAGACAATCAATCATTACTTCCTCTCAGTGCACAAAAATACAGCAGGAATTTTGGGAAACGGATACAGACATTTTACACCATTTGCATCATAAATCATCAGAGTCTGTACAGTAGTGATCAACATGTACAGTCCATCCAGACTGTGACATCACCCATGGGTTACAGAGTCCTGCTATGAATCCTCAAGCTGAGTGATTTGACAGTTACCAGAGATCACAAGTGACAGATCTGATGGCAATG